>NW_027602353.1:0-38603 GCF_053455715.1 Rhinoraja longicauda
GATGGCGGGACTGTCATATGTTGAAAGAATGGAGCGACTGGGCTTCTATTAACTGGAATTTCGAAAGATGAGAGGGGATCTTTTAGAAACATAGAAGATTATTAAGGGGTTGGACACGTTAGAGGCAGGAAACATGTTCTCGATGTGGGGGAGTCCAGAACCAGGGGTCACAGTTTAAGAATAAAGGGTAGGCCATTTAGAACGGAGATGAGGAAAACCTTTTTCATCCAGAGAGTTGTGAATCTGTGGAATTCTCTGTCACAGACGGCAGTGGAGGCCAATTCTTTGGATGCTTTCATGGGAGAATTAGATAGATCTCTTAAAGATAGCGGAGTCAAAGGGATATGGGAGAGAAGGCAGAACCGGGGTACTGATTGTAGATGATCAACCATGATCACATTGAATGGCGGTGGTCGCTCCAAGGGACGAATGGCCTACTCCTGCATCTATAGTCTATTGTCTAAACGCAGGCAGGTGGAAATAATGTAGCTGGGACATGTTGGCAGGTGTGGGCAAGTTGGGCCGAAGGACCTGTATCACTCTACGACTCTATGACTCTCTAGTCCTCAGCCTGCTTGTGTTCCATGTACCTTTATTTCCTCCATACCGATGTGCCTATCTCATGTACTGCACTGTTCTATGTTTTATGCTCCTGGAAGGCTGGGACGCGCTGCCGAGGGCGGTGGTGAAAGCAGATACGATGGTGGTCATCATCACAAATATCACAAACAGCAGAGGTCCCAGCTCCGTTCGCTGCGGTACTACACTTGTCACAGAGCTCCAGCCAGAAAATCTACATTCCAACATTCCCAATAAGACGGTACCGAATCCATACGACCAAGTCATCTTGAATCCTGTACACCTTAATCGCCCGGATTAAAGCGGTGCAGACTAACCTTAATTGGCCTATTCTCGTTCAAATAAGAGTAATTCCTGTTTTGATGAAATCTCTCCAATAGCTTCCTTGCCATTGACGTGAAGCTCAACGGATAATAGTTCCCTTGGTTTTCACTAGGTATTTCTTCCGCACCACCACTTCTCGATCATAAACTGCCTTAACATATTTGTATTATCTACACTTGCTATCCTCCAAGCCCTTCTCCTGGGTGAATACCGATGCAAAGTACTGCTATATTTCCTCACCGACATTATCCGATTCGACGTATAAATCCCTCCTTGATCTTTGAATGTTCCCACCTTCCCCTCCCAGCCATTCCCTTAGTTCTAACGGACGTGTAAGAAATCATGGGACGTTCCTTATTCTGCCTCGCGATACATTTCATGCCCCTTGTCGCCGCTCTAATTGTCCGCTTGAGTTTCCGACTCGCTTTATATTCCTGCAAAGCCGCGTCTAATGCCTCCTTCTTAAACCTGACAATCCTCCTTCGTGAGCTTTTACAACACTATTCGTCAACCACTGACCCTTAAATTGCCATCCTTATCTCTCATCCTCAATGGGAAATGCTGATCCTGCACTTTGATCATAAGGCGTGTTGATTTCGACATATAATCTAAGGAACAATGCCTCAATTAAGTACTTTCCTCCAATATCCAGACCTGTCGATATTCAAAACACTCTTCCGCACTTTCCCCGCACATCTTCTTTAACGTTTAAACTTAGCCATTACTCACCCAAGAACGGATTACCTGTCACAGGATTCGAAAATAACTAAGGTAGGTTTACAGACACAGCGATTTTAATACAATGCATTTATTTCTCTCAAAATATCGATGTCGATGCAAAGATTAATCAATTTTAATCGTTCTATTTCACTAGAGCGTACATTTAAACCGAGGAATATAACACAAAGGAACGTAGGTTAATGTTGCAGCTACCTGTTGTGGAGAACCGTTAGCTACCCAGAGCAACGCGGAGCAGGACGCAACAGCCGTGTTATCCGGACACCCACAGTAAATGCACCAACAATGAATTTCGGATGGGTACAAATTCCAGAGATCAAAAGAGAGAAAGTGTGAAAGAAGGAGCTAAGGATACAGGAAGCGTAAAAATATGGAGCCAGAGGAAGAAATATAGGTGCAAAGGTGCAGGAAGGAACTGCGGATGGCGGTTTACATAGACGTTGGACACAAAATGCTGGAGAAACTCAGCGGGAAATGCAGCGTCTCTGGAGAGAAGAGATGGGTGACGTTTCGGGTCGAGACCCTTCTTCAGACAAAACGTCAGGGGAGAGGGCGACACAGAGATAAGGAGGTGTAAGGAGTGAGAATGTGACATCAAAGGGGATGCAGCTCAAGGAAAATGTAGAATATATCATTGTTAGCTGGGAGAAGGTGACAACAAAGCAAACAGAGATTATATAATCGAGGACAGTCAGACTCGTAGGTAAAACGGTAAGGGGGAGGGATGGAGAGGGCACACGCTGGAGGGGGGGGTGAATGCGCGTTCACGTAGTACACAACTAAGAGAGGGGGAAGCATGTAGGTTGATATTGAAGTTGTGGATCATATGGATTTGGGGCAAAAAGGATGTGCCGGATATTGATGTTAGAAGAACAAATAAGTCACGCATGAACTCGCCTTGAACAGGTGTTGCGAGCGCGCTACATGGGAAATATATCGGGGCTAGCAAGTTACAATAATTTGGACATTGGGATAACATTTTATTCCACGAAGTGTCCTGCCCAACATGCCCGCTCTGGATGGAACCAAATTCACCGTACAGCACGATCATGTGAGATAATAGATTGATGGGCTGCGTCATATCCCACCTCCAGTTCTAGGCAACTGGCGCGCCGGTGTCATGAGTTTAACAATAATACTCGTTAAATGTGTAAATGCGTTCTTCACCTCCTGTCTAAATTTCCTCTGTGTAATCCCGTAGATACACGTGTTGGCGCAGGAGCTGATGTGCATGAGCAAGACCCCGACGTCATTGGCGATGTAAGATGGGCTTGAGTGATCCCCGCCCGCGAAGTTCACAGTGACCCGAGTGCAGATGAAAGTTACAGCGATCGTTGTCCAAAGCAGTATGAAGGCGCCCGACACGGTGAACAGTAAAACGATGGACTTCCGCCGATTCTCCGCCTCCGTGTCCTTGCCATCCACTGCCTTCAGGCGACGACGGACTCTGTTGGCCGCTATGATGTTCCT
The DNA here is from genome assembly GCF_053455715.1 of Rhinoraja longicauda. Lineage (NCBI taxonomy): Eukaryota > Metazoa > Chordata > Chondrichthyes > Rajiformes > Arhynchobatidae > Rhinoraja > Rhinoraja longicauda. The sequence continues at coordinate 3,112 of NW_027602353.1, forward strand.
GACCGTCAGTCCGTTGAACAATATGATTATTAGGAAGGGTAGGAAGGGGTTAGAGATGCTACACATCCACGTAAAAACCAACCACCAATCGGACATGAAGTAGGCGCGTTTGGGTCGGCACCCCCATTTCACACTATCCACGGTGAAGCGTGGCTGGTACATAAAGTTAAAGGGGATGTACTTCAAGCAGCTCAGCGCGCACAAGGACACAATGACCGTGACGGCCGTCCGATCCGTACAATAGGTGAGTCTCAGCTTCGGGCAGCAAATGCTGACAAAACGGTCAAAGGTGAAGGACATGGTTAACCAGACGGAATAGTCCAGAGTAACGACCCGCAGGTATATATTGGAAGGACAAATTGCGCTGAGGGAGAGGAAGGAGTTGGGGGTATAGTACATGTAGATTTCCCGAATTAACACGTGAAAGATGAGAACGAGGAGGTTGGAGATTGCCATCGCCACCATGTACCGGGTGATTCCTTTCGAGAGCCCGCACTTACCCCGGTAGAGAATCGCAGCCGTCAGCACGTTCGCTGGGGGAAGAGCAAAGTACAGTGAAATTAATATTTAAATGGAACCACAGATGTAATGGAACTAAAGTTACGATTGAATGTTGCGCAGCGCGACAGCCCTCAACGATGCGAATCACAAGAACCACTTACAGGAATAACACGAGGCTCCTTTTGGAACAATTATCACATGCATTTAAAAGCACTTTATGCCGGCGAATAGTTGCATTAAAAATTCATTATTAAAAATAACAGTTGCCTTTCGTAAATCCCCAAAACCTCGTGGATTTCTGAACCCTCAACTCTGTTTCTTTACACGACAACAAATGAAAAGAAAACATTATTGAGGAAACACGCATAAAGTCAGGTGGAACTTGACAAAAGTTCGATGTCAAACCTAGAGGTCTTGCCGCTCCTTCTCAATTTCTTGCACCGCGCAGCGATTCCTATTTTGGTTTGGCAACGAATCAAAAAGAAAAGCAAAGGGGAAACTATAGGATCTGAAATTGGACCAATTAGTTCTGAGAACACTCGGCCATGCTGGCTGCATCTAATCGGGGAAAGCAGATTTAACACTTCAGTGTTTTATGATGCAGGGAAGGGGACGATCTGAGCGAGAACAAAGTGGTGCATGCTGGGACAAATAACAGGGGAGGTTGAATATACCGAGGGTAAATATGTTGGGTAGGTGAGGGTGGAAATTTAGTATTGGCGGATGAACAGTCTGAGAGGAAAGTAGATAAAAGGAGGAGATGATGAAGATCGTAATTCTCCTCGTTTTATTTACCCGTTCAAGCCGATTAAAATCAGTTCAGCCTCAGACAGTCCCCACCACCATCCATTGCTTACAAGTTAAACAGCAAACAATGTAATGTGGGAGACAAAAAGAAGTGCAGGTTCTGAAATAACGGGTCGGGCATAAGGTGCTCTTGTAAGTCAACAGGTGAAGCTACTTCCACGGAAGAAGTAGAAAGGCTAAGTTCGAATTTGTCCAACACAAAGTGCTGGAATAACACAGCGGGCCGACGATAGTGTAGAATTGTACCGCTCGAGGCAACGCTTATCCGTGTCCTCCAGAGATGCTGCGTGACCCTTTGCATTCGGCATTTTGCTTTCGAGTGTAATGTTCCGCGCCTCATACCAAGCCCCTCGTTAAGCTTGGCTCCTGCAATCTCTGTCACGTCATCCAGCCCACAGACCCGAGATCCCAATTCTCCTTCAATGCTGCATTCGTCAGAAACTCATCAAATTAATTATCACAACATCATGTGCTCTTTAAACTCGAGTTTGCGTGTTCATTGCTCCTTTAAAAACGCCGCATAAAATCCCCGTGATGTCCACGCTTTGGACATCTGTCCACATATCTCCTATTCGATTCCCTGTCTACGCATTTATGCCCGATGGCGCCGATGCACTGCGGATGAAAGTGCATTTTCCGTGTTGATCGCATATTAGATTGCTGTAAAGTGCCGGAGAGGATGGAACAGGCTGTCAGAGTACTCACGGTTCGTCAGGCGGAAGCATTAAACAATCTCATCACAGCTTACCAGGGATACCAAACGCAGCCAGGATCGGATAGGTAATTTCATTGACGTACAGAATTGGGGCCGGTTCCATCTGATTGCCCCAGTGAAGTTCGGGAACACAATGGAGCGATAGCGCAGTTCGGATGTTCTTTAATACTCCCACCAACTCCCCAGTGGGGACGGGAGAATGACGGAACCTCAATATTAGTCACACTCTCTTGAACATACATGTTTCTTTCCGTCTGTGTTTGTGCGCGTGCGTGTGTTTTCGCGCGCGCGTGTATGTGTGTGTGTGAGAGAGCGAGTGTGTGTGTTTGCGCGCGCGTGTATATGTGTGTGTGAGTGCGCGAGTGTGCGTGTGTGTGCGTGTGTGTGTGTAGATTCGTGTATATGTATTGTGCGGTGTTGTGTGCGCGCGTGCGTGAGTATTTGTGAGTGTGTGGGCATATGTTTGTGTGTGCGTGTCTGTAGATTCGTACATGTGTATGGCTGTGCGTTCATCAATTCCTGCATTGGCAATAGAAGTAAATTAGGCAATTCAGCACAAGGAGTCTATGCCGCCATTCAGTCACGACTCGCCTATCTTTTTGTCACAACCTCATTATCCAGCTTTCTGCCCATAACGTTTCCACGCTTGTTAATCAAACATCTGTCATTCTCCGCCTTAAAAATACCCGATGACTTGGCCTCCACAGCCGTCTGATGCAGTTATATTTTGAGGCCACCCAATTATATGCAGGCAAATCGTGAAAAGGTGTAGAACAAAAGTGTTATTGTAATTAGTGATTTCCACTTTTCCAATTTTGACTGGAACTCACTTGAAGAGTGAGTTTCGGATAGAACTGAAATGGTTAGATGCCTCTGGGAAGTTTCTTGAAACAATGCGTGTAGTCAAACTCGGGATGGGGCAGCACTAAAACATATTGGGAATGCGTCCGACCAGGTGATCATATTTGAAAGGTTTCGCATTTTGAGGACAATGATCATAGTTCAATAAGTTCTAGAGATATTATACGCTTCGTCAATAAAAGGAAGCGTATGCAAAGTTAAGAAACTGGTATCAGGTGAATATAATGAAGGGGGAAAGAAACGGAAACAAACAACTGGGGGCGCTAAAAGAGGCCATGAAAGGTTCTTGGCAATTGGGAGTAAGGAGAAGACCACGGCATTTTATGCATATATTATAAGCAAAAAAATGGGAGCATTCATTGTTCATAATATAGGGTTGTAGGCTTTTCTCTTTACTATTTCTCACTGGAGCTCTTCTGTGTACAGGCCCTGATGTAAATCCTGTGTATTTCCATTGCTTTATATTTGCATCTGGTAAATTCAGACCCGTGAGTTCAGGCACAGTCTGTGAGGCGGGGGCAAGATATTGTACTGTAGGAGAGCACCAGGCTTCAATTCGGTCTCAGCGTTGAGGTAGCTGTCTCTGAAGGCTGGAAGCGAGCAATGAAGTGGACAGAGCTACACGCAGTCCACGCAGTCAGCTACACGCAGTAAGGGCAAATGTAGACACAAAGAACTGCAGACGCTGGAAATTTGAGCTAAACGCCAAATGTTTTATTAATACATCGGTTAGGAAGAATCTGCGAAGGATGTGGGTAGGCGAAGTTTCTCGTCCCTTTTCCGTCAGGTTCAGCATATTATCCGCCAATCCACCCAGTTCCTATTGAAAAATAACCTCGCAGGTCGGTAAAGTGAAATATTTTGTGGATCTTCCGCTCTCCGATCCACCTGCTTTAAACCTCAATGATCCGCGGATATGAACACCAAAACCAGTCTCAATGTCCACCACATGTTCGCTACATCTTGGCTCGCTGCGGGTGTAGTTCTGATCTCCCAACCTACCCATTGGGATGCCTGCAATTTGTTAAATCTTCACTTTCTCTCCAGATGTAACATCCTTGAACCCTGGTTGTCTTTCCCTTTGCACTACCTGTTGCATTTGTCTATGGGTTGGTTGTCCTCGTGAATGGCATGACTTAACTGCAGAGCCCGCGAACGAAGTATCTGATGACAATAATAAACCTACGCCGATACCACTCTCTCTGCTAGGACTGTGCGCTGTACTGCAACATGACTATTGTTGTCGAGTAATCTCCGCAATGAAAGTCAACGCGCCTACAACAGGGAAACTCGTCAAAAATGCCCCTCTGAGTGGAAATGTCAAAGACTGGAGGACACATCTTCAATGTGTGCGAGTGGTAAATGTAGGCGTGCGGGGACAGTTACACAGCGCACGTTGAGTCGCTGGAACGCTGTCAAAAGTGGTGGGACAGCCCAAGATGATAATGACATTTAAAAAGGTTCTGGATAAGCACATGTATATGCTGGGAATGGAGTAGAATGGATTGTTTATAGACAAAAGAGATTGGTTTATCTTGACATGGTTGACAGATATTTTGGTCCGAAACCCATGTTACTGTCGCGTAGTGCTCTATATTCTATATATGGCAGTTTTAAAACACTGAAACCGAACCACTAACAGTTCTTCTGGCATTGCCGTCCATTTGCAATTGCCCACCCGCCGGTCATAAAAGCAATTGGCGTAGAATTGGCTACTCGGCCGTTCAAACCTATCCTGTCATTGAATTTGCTCATTCCTGATCTACTCTGGCCATGTGTCTCATTATATACCAGTTCCCAATTGCTCTCAATGCCTTGATCGTTACTAAGCTTCATCTTAAATACCATTGACGGGCGATGCCCCCTCTTCCCGCACCTGTAACTGAACAGGATAAAGAGAGCACTGAGGATTTACTGTTTACGATACGATACGATACGAAGGAACTTTGTTCATCCCCGGGCGGAACTTGATCTGCCAACAGTTATAACACACAACAAGGTACACGAAAAACTGGAAATAAAAATTTAATTAAAACTGAAAAATAAGAAAAAGACAAGCGATTTTTGGCTGTCTGCCGTATGAACAGCGCCTTCATCGGAACGACCGAACAAACAAACAAACAAAGAAACAAACAAACAAACAAACAAACGCAGGCTGATCCCCTGGGAAGAGGTTTCTAAAACTAGAGTCCCGTCTCTTCCCCACGCCGGCTTCCCCTTTGTTCTCCCACTGTCCCTCACGGCGATACCACCAACGTCGGAGCCTTCAATGTTCTTCACGGCGGTCCTCCCACGCCGAGTCCTCCACGTACAAACCTCATACAGACAGCACCTGTAGTCGGGATCGAACACGGGACTCCTGCCCTGCAAGCGCTATAAGGCTGCAACTCTCCCGCTGCACCACCAGTTGAACTGGCCTTTTCAGTGTATCTCATCTGATTGGTGGGAATCCTTTGAAAGACAGGTAATTAGAGTTCAGAACCAAGTTAGAATGAGGACACGACGGCAAAATTGTAAACCGTGAACGATAAGAAGTATTGTAAGCTTCATCAAAACAGAAGCATTTGCAAAGTTAGGAAACGGAAAGCAGCCGAATACAAAGGAAGCAGAAAAGAATTTAAACAAGAAGGCCATGGACGTTTCCTGGAAAGTACAATAAAGGAGAAGTCCAGGGCATTTTATGCATATATTATCAGCAAGAGTAATCCAGATAAAATGGATCTGCGAAGATTAAATTGGTGTTTAATGGCCAATAAGCGCACCATTTCGAGTAGCCTTTTAAAGTACTTTGACGACCCCAGTGTGTTGACATGGATCATATGTTGGTGGTACAGGCTATTCGAAGGTTTGATGAAATGGGAGTCTGTCCCGCTGTTGAAGTCACAGATGTACCAAAGAGCACACGACGAGCAGTCAGGTCAACAACGTGTGACTGAATCAATGCAAGCAAATTCCAACACGTTATCTACCAGAATTAACGTCGAAACGATTCAATGGGTTAAAGTAAGAATATATCCGTTAGCTGTCCGCCAATGGTGAACTTGGCCCCCACGCTCCCTCTTGAGAGAAAGGGGAGAGCATAGTCTTCGGGCATGATAACAGGGAGAGAAGTGTCGGAGAGCGTCGACGAGCGCGATAGGCTCGAGGGGGAAGAAGAGGGAGTGGGGTTAGGGGTTCTAAAGAGGACGTGAGTCGCTGGCGGCTCCCACTCTGATCGAATTGCCGATAGTTTTCAACACCTCATTTAAGATGATTTGCTCAAGAAGTTGTTTGTAGATGGAATCTTTGATTCCAATCTGTGCATCCTGATGTCAGCCTGCATTGTGCTGAGGCGGGTTACTGAGAACTGACCTTTAGACTCCTGTAGTCAAAACGATCCCTGCTCGGGGTCTCCAGTCTCGGTGTCTGAACAGCACACATCTCCAGGGCGAGGCGGACAATGGCAGGAAGGCGGTGAACATCTCCCAAGGCATTGCGCCTGGACAAGGTTCACACATTCGATCTCGTCCTCCTCTCCAAATGTTTCTGGGAATCATCAGCATAGCTCCCTTGAAGACCGTAGCTGTGACGCGCCATCACTTCCTCTGACTTCGTATCAACTACTCAACCAGCGGCAGAAAATAAAAGCAACCAAAACTCAGCAGAACGTCATTCACTGAAAGCCACATTGGTAACCAGGTCGTGCTGGCGAGATATTTCAGCGACTGCGAGATGATAAGGGCTAACCTTGACGGAAAGACATCGGTCTCCAAAAACCGGTTTCATGTTATGCTGCCTGCAGACCTCGTGTTAAACATGTGGAGATGCAACTGAAATAAGCAAATGCACCGTAGACCATGAACTCACCCTGGCATCTCCCTGAGAGACGCTGCCACGCAGATTGATCTCCTTCACTCACTCCGTGCATCTGTCCCACGTGTCCCAGCCTGTATATTCTCACCGCTCTAAAGGATCTGCCCGATATTTCAGAGGGTATAAATTAGCCAAAACTCTCCTCCTACACCCATCGCTCCATTGAGATAATATTTCGTTTAGTCGTTCCCATCCGTCAGTGTAAATCTGTGGAAGGGGCAGGGGATGAAATAGATGCCAATTTGCAGATATTCGGGGTGGACAAGTGGGAATGGGAATGGGAATAGTGGGTGGGTGTTACCTGAAATGGGAAAATATATCGCTGATACCATAGGGTTGTCGGCTCTCCTCTTCACTGTTTCTCTCCGAATCACCTTTGATAACAGACCCTGATGTAGATGCTTGGCATTTCCATGGCTTTCCATTTACATCCGGCAAATTCAGACTCGCGGACCAAGCGTCAGCCTGAAAGGAGGTGACGGCGTTGTATTGAGCAGGAGAGAATCAGGCTCCAATTTCACCGGCGCTGAAACGTTTGTTCCTGCAGGCTCGAAGAGAACAACAACGTGCACAGAGCTAGACGCAGCCAGAGCTAGACGCAGCACGAAGAAGGTCAATGGGAGGCACAAGGAAACTTGTGCCTACTAGGCACAAGGCACTTGGAACGGATAAAAACACAAGAAAAAAATAGGTGCAGGAGTATGCCACTCGGCCCTTCGAGCCTGCACTGCCATTCAATATGATTATGGGTGATCATCTAAAATCAGTACCCCGTTCCTGGTTTTCTCCCCATATCCCTTGATTCCTTTAGCCCCAAGAGCTAAATCTAACTCTCCCTTGACAACATCCAGGACATTGGCCTCCACTACCTATTGCGGCGGAGAATTCCACAGATTCAGAACTCTCTGGGTGAAAACGTTTTATTGGCAGATTCTTGATTAGTAATGGTGTTTGGGGCTATGGAGCGATGGCAAGAGAATGGGGTTGAGAAGGAAAGATAGCCCAACCATGATTGAATGGCGGAGTAGACGATGGAGGAAATGGCGTAATTCTGTTCCTACAACTTATAAACATAAACTGCTGATGCTGCAATCTTGAGCGAAACATGAAACATTTCATCTGTGGAAGATATGGGTAAGCACAGTTTCAGGGCCAAACTCGAGGTCTGAAGAAGGGACCTGGACCGAATCCTAGCCTAACATTTTCCTGCACAGATACTGCCTGACCCACTCATTTACCCCAGCATTTTATGTGATGAACCAAGGCAGACGCGAATATGGTGACCAGAGTGGAGAAAATGGCTAATTGCTTATTTCAGGATGGTGGGGTGGAATCTCGAGCGGATCGATATGTGGGTGATGGGCAGACGAATCCAATCTGTGTGTTTCTGTGTGTGTGTGTGTGTGGGGGGGGGGGAAATTAAATTAATAACGATGGATTGTCGAACCTATGGATAACTTCTCGATGGGCTGCCCAATACATAGTTATTTACAAAATGCTGGAGTAACTCAGCAGGTCAGGCAGCATCTCGGGAGAGAGGGAATGGGTGACGTTTCGGACTGCATACCTTCTTCAGACTGCATACCAGCATCTGCAGTTATTTTCTTATACTACATAGTTATTTATTCTGATCCGTAGATGCGATCAACTGCTGAAAATTTACCGATATTTATCGTTGTTTTATTTCCTTTCAGATTTCCAAGAAACTAGTGCCTTTTCATGTCAATTTTTGTATGAAATTGTCATCGGTCACAAAATAAGAGACCGAAAGAAAAAAATCTAACGTTATTTGGAACGTGATTACAGCTTGGACTGTGCGGTGATATGAAAGGGCGACATGGAATTATCCAGTTACTACAGCGACGGGCCTTCATGGTCCACAGCGCCATGTTCAATATTGTACATCCATTTTAGAACAAGAAAATGACATGAGAAAATAACTGTGATGCGCGTCAATTCCTCTTCCGCAGGTACAGAAAAATGAGAGAGCATGGGTTATATTTAGGATTCGCCAGTGTTAAAATTCATAACATTTATCGTGAGTGAAACGACTCCCGGCTCAGGAAAATACTATAACATTGCATGTTGGATCAAGTGACTGGTCGGTAATACCAGTGGCCGACCTTCTGTACGATATTACATTGAGTATTCCTGCACCAAGAAATGGGGAACGGTTTCATTTGTCTGGAAATGTTTGTGAAAGTGTCCGTGACTAATGTAATTGCCCCGTCACTCCCAGTAGCCACTGGAGGATTGGAGCGGGTATTAATGAGGGTAGGAGCTGCGCTCTTTGATCCACTGTGTCCCGTGTTTGCTGCCCACACTGCGACTCTTCCAGAATGCGCCGGGCTCCTATTCTGTACGTGAAGGAGATCGCCTATCCGATTATGGCGGCGTTTGGAATCCCTGGTAAGCCCGATCATATTAGGTTTCGGTCTATTATCTTCACGTGTACAGAGGTTATATTTTGCATGCTATCCAATCAGATCACATAACAATGTGCACAAATACACTCAAGTCAAACGCGTACAATCGGTAGCGAAAAGAGCTTTAAGAAAGTAAGGCGATTTTATCTGACAATGGTAGAACCTTCTCTGGAAAGTGCACTATCGGACACCGTGTCCCAGTCATGTTGTTCCATGTGTAGGAAGGAACTACAGATGCTGATTTAGACTGAGGTAGATACAGAATGCTGGAGAAACTCAGCGGGATAGACAGCATCTCCGGTGCGAAGTAATAGGTGACGTTTCGGGTCGAGACCCTATTTCAGACTCTGAATCATCTTCTGAAAAGGGTCTCGACTCGAAACATCACCAATTCCTTCTCTCCAGAGATGCTGCCTGTGCCGCTGAGTTACTCCAGCAGTCTGTGACTATCTTCGGTGCATGCATATGAGTGAGATGAGACAAGTCTCATCAGACTAGAGAACTATTACGTTCACAAGTTGGCAGAGCATGAAGAAGTAAACTGAAGAAAGAAAAGTTGATTAGAACCCTTTTCCATTTTTGCGCCATCAGCGAGTTACTCCGGCATATTGTATCTATCTTATGTTGTTCAATGCGTTGCTGCTCGTCTCAAATCTGACTAGAGTTCCGGATATGGATAATATAGATAGATGGAATTGCAGGCACGAAATCAGGTCCTTCTGTGATAAGATAGCGGCCAGGAGAGTATGATAGACACAGGTTGCGGTACTGCTGGCCAAGTGAAATTGAAGGAAGCTTAATGGAAACCAATCTGTTTGCAGGAAGCGTCAGGAGAAGGTGCTGATTCAGCACGTTACATTCTCATTCTCTTCACATAAATCATTCCCATTAACGACCCGTCGCACCTTTCTCCGTTCCAACACGGCCGCCTTTGGGATAATTCACTCTTTCTCAGTCTCCGGCCTGTGTCCATCAACGTGGTGCCGCCGCCACTAATCTTACTGGCAGACCAGCTGAGTATTCCCACTAACTGTTTTAATATCTGCTGTCCGATCCCTGCAGGGTTTTACCTGATTTCCATTTGGAGCTGTCATTTGCGCGGGAGTTAATAACAAACAGGCCCAGGAGCGGTTGGTGCAGCGTGTGGGCGGGGCCCAGGGGCGGTTGGTGCAGCGTGTGGGCGGGGCCCAGGGGCGGTTGGTGCAGCGTGTGGGCGGGGCCCAGGAGCGGTTGGTGCAGCGTGTGGGCGGGGCCCAGGAGCGGTTGGTGCAGCGTGTGGGCGGGGCCCAGGAGCGGTGGGTGCAGCGTGTGGGCGGGGCCCAGGGGTGGTTGGAGCAGCGTGTGGGCGGGGCCCAGGGGCGGTTGGAGCAGCGTGTGGGCGGGGCCCAGGAGCGGTGGGTGCAGCGTGTGGGCGGGGCCCAGGGGCGGTTGGAGCGGCGTGTGGGCGGGGCCCAGGAGCGGTGGGTGCAGCGTGTGGGCGGGGCCCAGGAGCGGTTGGTGCAGCGTGTGGGCGGGGCCCAGGGAGCGGTTGGAGCAGCGTGTGGGCGGGGCCCAGGGGCGGTTGGAGCAGCGTGTGGGCGGGGCCCAGGGGCGGTTGGTGCGGCGTGTGGGCGGGGCCCAGGGGCGGTTGGTGCGGCGTGTGGGCGGGGCCCAGGGGCGGTTGGAGCAGCGTGTGGGCGGGGCCCAGGGGCGGTTGGTGCAGCGTGTGGGCGGGGCCCAGGGGCGGTTGGTGCAACGTGTGGGCGGGGCCCAGGGGCGGTTGGAGCGGCGTGTGGGCGGGGCCCAGGGGCGGTTGGTGCGGTGTGTGGGCGGGGCCCAGGGGCGGTTGGTGCAGCGTGTGGGCGGGGCCCAGGGAGCGGTTGGTGCGGCGTGTGGGCGGGGCCCAGGGGCGGTTGGTGCGGCGTGTGGGCGGGGCCCAGGGGCGGTTGGTGCGGTGTGTGGGCGGGGCCCAGGGGCGGTTGGTGCAGCGTGTGGGCGGGGCCCAGGGGCGGTTGGTGCAGCGTGTGGGCGGGGCCCAGGGGCGGTTGGTGCAGCGTGTGGGCGGGGCCCAGGGGCGGTTGGTGCAGCGTGTGGGCGGGGCCCAGGGGCGGTTGGAGCCGTTGGTTTAAAAACGTTCCATCTCACTTCAAAAGAAGTGGTCTGGAGGAAGCAGCTGATTGGCCGTAACCCCAGGGTTGTATTTCTGCTTTCTGTTCGTACTTTGTAGTTAAGGGTTCAGTGAGTTAAGGGTTCGGTGAGTTAAGGGTTCAGTGAGTTAAGGGTTCAGTGAGTTAAGGGTTCAGTGAGTTAACGGTTCAGTGAGTTAAGGGTTCAGTGAGTTAAGGGTTCAGTGGGTTAAGGGTTCAGTGAGTTAAGGGTTCAGTGAGTTAAGGGTTCAGTGAGTTAAGGGTTCAGTGAGTTAAGGGTTCAGTGAGTTAAGGGTTCGGTGAGTTAAGGGTTCAGTGAGTTAAGGGTTCAGTGAGTTAAGGGTTCAGTGAGTTAAGGGTTCAGTGAGTTAAGGGTTCAGTGAGTTAAAGGTTCGGTGAGTTAAGGGTTCAGTGAGTTAAGGGTTCAGTGAGTTAAGGGTTCAGTGAGTTAAGGGTTCGGTGAGTTAAGGGTTCAGTGAGTTAAGGGTTCAGTGAATTAAGGGTTCAGTGAGTTAAGGGTTCAGTGAGTTAAGGGTTCAGTGAATTAAGGGTTCAGTGAGTTAAGGGTTCGATGAGTTAAGGGTTCGATGAGTTAAGGGATCAGTGAGTTAAGGGTTCGATGAGTTAAGGGTTCGATGAGTTAAGGGTTCAGTGAATTAAGGGTTCAGTGAGTTAAGAGTTCGGTGAGTTAAGGGTTCAGTGAATTAAGGGTTCAGTGAGTTAAGGGTTCAGTGAGTTAAGGGTTCAGTGGGTTAAGGGTTCAGTGAGTTAAGGGTTCAGTGAGTTAAGGGTTCGGTGAGTTAAGGGTTCAGTGGGTTAAGGGTTCGGTGAGTTAAGGGTTCAGTGGGTTAAGGGTTCGGTGAGTTAAGGGTTCAGTGGGTTAAGGGTTCAGTGAGTTAAGGGTTCGGTGAGTTAAGGGTTCAGTGAGTTAAGGGTTCCGTGAGTTAAGGGTTCGATGAGTTAAGGGTTCAGTGAGTTAAGGGTTCAGTGAGTTAAGGGTTCAGTGAGTTAAGGGTTCCGTGAGTTAAGGGTTCAATGAGTTAAGGGTTCAGTGAGTTAAGGGTTCAGTGAGTTAAGGGTTCGATGAGTTAAGGGTTCAGTGAGTTAAGGGTTCGGTGAGTTAAGGGTTCGATGAGTTAAGGGTTCAGTGAGTTAAGGGTTCAGTGAGTTAAGGGGTCGGTGAGTTAAGGTTTCAGTGAGTTAAGGGTTCAGTGATTTAAAGGTTCAGTGAGTTAGGGGTTCGGTGAGTTAAGGGTTCGGTGAGTTAGGGGTTCGGTGAGTTAAGGGTTCAGTGAGTTAAGGGTTCGGTGAGTTAAGGGTTCGGTGAGTTAAGGGTTCGGTGAGTTAAGGGTTCAGTGCTTTTTAGTAAAGTTACAGTTTAAAGGATTAAGAGGGATTTGATTTAATTTGGGGGTAAGACATGTCAGGTGAGATCGGCCCCGTGGAATGCTCATCCTGCAACATGTGGGAGATCAGGGATATTGTCGGTGTCCCTGATGACTACGTGTGCAGGAAGTGTGTCCAGCTGCAGTTCCTGGCAGACCGCATTGAACGGTTAGAGCTGCGGTTGGACACATACTGGAGCATCCACGATGCTGAGATGGTCGTGAATAGCACGTACAGTGAGTTGGCCACACCGCATGTAAAGGTTAAGTGGACAGAAAGGAAATGGGTGGCCACTAGCCAGCGTAGCAGTAGGCAGGTAGTGCAGGAGCCCCCTGCGGTCATCTCCCTCCTAAACAGATATGCCATTTTGGATACTGTTGGGGGAAATGGCTCATCAGGGGAAGGCAGCAGCAGCCAAGTTCATGGCACCGTGGGAGGCTCTGCGACAAAAAAGGCGAGGAAAAAGAGTGGAAGGGCTATAGTAATAGGGGATTCAATTGTAAGGGGAATAGACAGGCGTTTCTGCGGCCGCAAACGGGACTCCAGGATGGTATGTTGCCTCCCTGGTGCAAGGGTCAGGGATGTCTCTGAGCGGCTGCAGAACATTCTGGAGGGGGAGGGTGAACAGCCAGTTGTCGTGGTGCACATTGGCACCAACGGTATAGGTAAATAAACGGGATGAGGTCCTACAAAGTGAATTTAGGGAGCTAGGAGATAAACTTAAAAGTAGGACCTCAAAGGTAATAATCTCTGGATTACTACCAGTGCCACGTGCTAGTCAGAGTAGAAATAGGAGGATATTTCAGATGAATACGTGGCTTGAAAAATGGTGCAAGGGGGAGGGATTCAAATTTCTAGGACATTGGAACCAGTTCTGGGAGAGGTGGGACCAGTACAAACAGGACGGGCTGCACCTGAGCTGGAATGGAACCATTGTCCTTGGGGGGGTGTTTGCTAGTGCTTTTGGGGAGGATTTAAACTAATGTGGCAGGAGGATGGGAGCATGAGCAGAGAGACAGAGGGGTGCAAAATGAGGGTAGAAGCAATAGGTAGCAAGGTGAAAAGTAAAAGTGGCAGGCAGACAAATCCAAGGCAAAAATCAAAAAGGGCCACTTTTCAACATAATTGTATAAGGGGTAAGAGTGTTGTAAAAACAAGCCTGAAGGTTTTGTGTCTCAATGCAAGGAGCATTCAGAATAAGGTGGATGAGTTGAATGTGCAGATAGTTATTAATGAATATGATATTGTTGGGATTACGGAGACATGGCTCCAGGGTGACCAAGGCTGGGAGCTGAACATCCAGGGATATTCAATATTCAGGAGGGATAGACAGAAAGGAAAATGAGGTGGGGTAGCGTTGCTGGTTAGAGAGGAGATTAACGAAATAGAAAGGAAGGACATTAGCTTGGAGGATGTGGAATCGATATGGGTAGAGCTGCGAAACACTAAGGGGCAGAACACACTAGTGGGAGTTGTGTACAGGCCACCTAACAGTAGTAGTGGAATTGGGGATGGCATCAAACAGGAAATTAGAAATGCGTGCAACAAAGGTAAAACAGTTATAATGGGTGACTTCAATCTACATATAGATTGGGTGAATCAAATTGGCAGAGGTGCTGAGGAAGCGGATTTCTTGGAATGTATACGAGATAGTTTTCTAAGCCAACATGTAGAGGAACTAACGAGAGAGCAGGCTATTCTAGACTGGGTATTAAGTAATGAGGAAGGGTTAGTTAGCAGTCTGGATGTGCGTGGCCCCTTGGGCAAGAGTGACCATAATATGGTTGAGTTCTTCATTAGGATGGAGAGTGACTTAGTTAATTCAGAAATAACGGTTCTGAACTTAAGGAAAGGTAACTTTGAGGGCATGAGACGTGAATTGGCCAAGATAGACTGGCAATTGATTCTTAAAGGGTTGACGGTGGATATGCAATGGAAGGCATTTAAAGAACGCATGGATGAACTACAACAATTGTTCATCCCAGTTTGGCAAAAGAATAAATCAGGGAAGGTATAAGAAAATAACTGCAGATGCTACACTTCTTCCCACCCGGTCCCCTGCAAAACGTCTATCCCCTGCTCCCAATTCCTCCGTCTACGCCGCATCTGCGCCCGGGATGAGGTGTTTCAGACTAGGGCTTCCGAGATGTCCTCGTTTTTCAGAAAACGGGGCTTCCCCTCCTCCATTATAGATGAGGCTCTCACTAGGGTCTCTTCTACATCCCGCAGCTCCGCTCTTGCACCCCATCCCCCCACTTGCAACAAGGACAGGATCCCCCTCGTTCTCACCTTCCACCCCACCAGCCAGCGGATCCAACATATCATCCACCAACATTTCCGTCACCTACAACAGGACCCCACCACTGGCCATATCTTCCCATCCCCTCCCCTCTCTGCGTTCCGCAGAGACCGTTCCCTCCGCAACTCCCTGGTCCACTCGTCCCTTCCTACCCAAACCACCCTAACCCCGGGCACTTTCCCTTGCAACCGCACGAGATGCAACACCTGTCCCTTTACCACCCCCCTCAACTCCATCAAAGGACCCAAACATTCTTTCCAGGTGAGACAGAGGTTCACCTGCACCTCCTCCAACCTCATCTATTGCATCCGCTGCTCTAGATGTCAACTTATCTATATCGGCGAAACCAAGCGCAGGCTCGGCGATCGCTTCGCTGAACACCTGCGCTCGGTCCACATTAACGCAACTGATCTCCCGGTGGCCCAGCACTTTAACTCCCCCTCCCATTCCCAGTCTGACCTCTCTGTCATGGGCCTCCTCCAGTGCCATAGTGAGGCCCGCCGGAAATTGGAGGAGCAGCACCTCATATTTCGCCTGGGCAGTTTGCGGCCCGGTGGTATGAACGTCGACTTCTCCAACTTCAGATAGCTCCTCTGTCCCTCCCTTCCCCTCCTCCTTCCCAGATCTCCCTCTATCTTCCTGTCTCCACCTATATCCTTCCTTTGTCCCACCCCCGACATCAGTCTGAAGAAGGGTCTCGACCCGAAACGTCACCCATTCCTTCTCTCCCGAGATGCTGCCTGACCTGCTGAGTTACTCCAGCATTTTGTGAATAAATCAGGGAAGGTAGTGCATCCGTGGCTAACAAGGGAGATTAGGAATAGTATCAAAACAAAAGATGAAGCGTACAAATTAGCAAGAAAAAGCAGCCTACCAGAGGACTGGGAGAAATTCAGAGTCCAGCAGAGGAGAAAGGGCTTAATTAGGAAAGGGAAAATAGATTATGAAAGAAAACTGGCAGGGAACATACAAACTGACTGCAAAACTTTTATAGATATGTGAAGAGAAAAAGATTAGTTAAAACAAATGTAGGTCCCTTGCAGTCAGAAACAGGTGAATTGATCATGGGGAACAAGGACATGGCAGACCAATTGAATAAATACTTTGGTTCTGTCTTCACTAAGGAAGACATAAATAATCTGCCGGAAATAGCAGGGGACCGGGGGTCAAATGAGATGGAGGAACTGAGTGAAATCGAGGTTAGTCGGGAAGTGGTGTTAGGTAAATTGACTGGATTAAAGGCCGATAAATCCCCAGGGCCAGATAGGCTGCATCCCAGAGTGTTTAAGGAGGTAGCCCCAGAAATAGTGGATGCATTAGTGATAATTTTTCAAAACTCTTTGGATTCTGGAGTAGTTCCTGAGGATTGGAGGGTAGCTAATGTAACCCCACTTTTCAAAAAGGGAGGGAAAGAGAAAATGGGGAATTACAGACCAGTTAGTCTAACATCGGTAGTGGGGAAAATGCTAGTCAGTTATTAAAGATGGGATAGCAGCACATTTGGAAAGTGGTGAAATCATTGGACAAAGTCAGCATGGATTTGTGAAAGGTAAATCATGTCTAACGAATCTTATAGAATTTTTCGAGGATGTAACTAGTAGAGCGGATAAGGGAGAACCAGTGGATGTGTTATATCTGGACTTCCAGAAGGCTTTCGACAAGGTCCCACATAACAAATTAGTATGCAAACGTAAAGCACATGGTATTGTGGGTTCAGTATTGATGTGGATAGAGAACTAGCTGGCAGACAGGAAGCAAATAGTAGGAATAAACAGGTCCTTTTCAGAATGGCAGGCAGTGACTAGTGGGGTACCGCAAGGCTCAGTGCTGGGACCCCAGCTATTTACAATATATATTAATGATTTGGACGAGGGAATTGAATGCAACATCTCCAAGTTTGTGGATGACACGAAGCTGGGTGGTAGTGTTAGCTGTGAGGAGGATGCTAGGAGGCTGCAACGTGACTTGGATAGGTTAGGTGAGAGGGCAAATGCATGGCAGATGCAGTATAATGTGGATAAATGTGAGGTTATCCACTTTGGTGGCAAGAACAGGAAAGCAGACTATTATCTGAAAGGTGGCCGATTAGGAGAAGGGGAGATGCAACGAGACCTGGGTGTCGTGGTACATCAGTCATTGAAAGTAGGCATGCAGGTGCAACAGGCAGTGAAGAAAGCGAATGGTACGTTGGCATTCATAGCGAGGGGATTTGAGTATAGGAGCAGGGAGGTTCTGCTGCAGTTGTACAGGGCATTGATGAGACCACACCTGGAGTATTGCGTACAGTTTTGGTCTCCTAATCTGAGGAAAGACATTCTTGCCATAGAGGGAGTACAGAGAAGGTTCACCAGATTGATTCCTGGGATGGCAGGACTTTCATATGAAGAAAGACTGGATAGGCTCGGCTTGTACTCGCTGGAATTTAGAAGATTGAGGGGGGATCTTATAGAAACGTACAAAATTCTTAAGGGTTGGACAGGCTAGATGCAGGAAGATTGTTCCCGATGTTGGGGAAGTCTAGAACAAGGGGTCACAGTTTAAGGATAAGGGTGGAAGTCTTTTAGGACCGAGATGAGAACGTTTTTTTCACACAGAGTGGTGAATCTGTGGAATTCTCTGCCACAGAAGGTCAAGTCAAGTCAATTTTATTTGTATAGCACATTTAAAAACAACCTACGTTGACCAAAGTGCTGTACATCTGATTAGGTACTAAGGAAAAAATGAAACATACAGTAGCACGCAAACCTAACAGCACATACAGAACAGTTCACAGCGCCTCCTCAATGAGCCTCAAACGTTAGGGAGTAGAAATAGGTTTTGAGCCTGGACTTAAAGGAGTCGATGGAGGGGGCAGTTCTGATGGGGAGAGGGACGCTGTTCCAGTCTAGGAGCTGCAACCGCAAAAGCGCTGTCACCCCTGAGCTTAAGCCTAGACCGCGGGATAGTGAGTAGCCCCAAGTCGGCCGACCTGAGGGACCTGGAGTTAGAGAGGTGGGTTAGAAGATTTTTGATGTGGGGGGGGGGGGGGGGGGGAATGTCCATTTAGGGCTTTATACGTGAATAGGAGCTTGAAGTTGATTCTGTACCGTACAGGGAGCCAGTGGAGAGAGGCCAGAATCGGGGTGATGTGGTCCCTTTTACGGGTACCCGTCAGGAGTCTCGCTGCCAGTTGCAGGCGGGACAGGGAAGATTAGCTGATCCCAGTGTATAGGGAGTTGCAGTAGTCTAGGCGGGAGGAAATGAAAGCGTGAATGATTTTTTCTGTGTCGTCGAATTGGAGGAAAGGTTTGATTTTAGCTATGGTACGAAGTTGGAAGAAGCTGGCTTTTACCACAGCGTTGACTTGCTTGTCAACTTTTAATGCAGAGTCAAATATCACGCCGAGGTTTTTGACATGCGGTTTGACTAGGCAGGATAGGCTTCCAAGACTGCCTGTTATCGATTTGATGGAGTCGGGGGGGGGGGGGCCCGAATAGGATGACCTCAGACTTGCTCTCATTTAATTGGAGGAAGTTCTGTGCCATCCAACATTTTATGTCCTCAAGGCAGTGTAAGAGGCTGTTTAAATTTGACTGGTTGTTGGGTTTCAGGGGGAGGTAAAGCTGAGTGTCATCGGCATAGCAGTGGAAAGAAATGCCGTGCCTTTGAATGATTTGGCCAAGGGGGAGCATGTATATAGAGAAGAGAATGGGGCCTGGGATGGAGCCTTGTGGAACTCCGCAGGAGAGGCTAGCTGGAGCAGAGGAATAACTGCCGATGTTGATGGCGAAACTCCTATCAATGCCAACCGCGTACCGGAGACGGTCTATAAGGATGGTGTGGTCCACTGTATCGAACGCTGCGCTGAGGTCGAGAAGGAGCAGGATTGCACAGTCGCCGGTGTCGATGGCGAGAAGCAGGTCGTTGTGTACCTTCAACAAGGCAGACTCTGCTGTGGTGGGCTCTGAAACCTGACTGGAAACTTTCCAGGATGGTGTTTTGGTGTAGGTAGGGCACTAATTGGTTTAGAATTGCCTTTTCAAGGACTTTTGACAGGAATGGCAGTTTGGAAATGGGTCTGTAGTTGCTAGGGGTCTAGGTTAGGTTTTTTCAGTAGGGGCTGGACCACCGCGTGCTTGAAACAGGTTGGAACAGTGCCAGTGGCCAGAGAACTGTTGATAATAGAGAGGATGCTGGGACCGGCTATTGCAATGACATCCTTCAGAAGGGCAGTGGGGGCAGGATCAAGGGGGCAGGTTGCAGGTTTCATAGCAGAGACAAGCTTTGCAAAGGAGGATAGAGTGACGGGTTGGAAACAGTCCAATTTAGATGAACAGACTAGTGAGACAGCTAGCTCACGGGTGGGAGGGGAAATGTTCATTCTAATGTTCTCAATTTGCTGGTGAAAAATTTAGCGAATTCTTCGCAGTTAGCAGGGGACCCAACTAAGCTGGTACTGGGGGTGGGACATATGACAGAGGTAATTGTGCTAAATAGGACCTTGGAGTTATGAGAGTTTTTAAGGTAGTTGAGGCCAGTTCATTGGCTATATTTAAGAGGGAGTTAAATGTGGCCCTTGTGGCTAAAGGGATCAGGGGGTATGAAGAGAAGGCAGGTATGGGATACTGAGTTGGATGATCAGCCATGATCATATTGAATGGTGGTGCAGGCTCGAAGGGCCAAATGGCCTACTCCTGCACCTATTTTCTATGCAAACGACAGAAGATAGCGACAAGATACACTGATCAGCCAAAACATTGTGACCACCTGCCTAATATGCTGTTGGTCCTCTGTGTGCCGCCAAAACGGTACCGACCCATGAAGGTGGCCTGTGGTATCTAGCACCAAACCTTTAGCAACAGATCCTTCAAGTCCTGTAAGTTGCGAGGTGGAGCCGCCATGAATCGGACTTGTCGATCCAGCACATCCCACAGATGCTTAATCTGATTGAGATCTAGGCTCAAGGTGTGGAGAGAGGGACAGGATTGAAAGCTCCATCACATGAC
Organism: Rhinoraja longicauda; assembly: GCF_053455715.1. Lineage (NCBI taxonomy): Eukaryota > Metazoa > Chordata > Chondrichthyes > Rajiformes > Arhynchobatidae > Rhinoraja > Rhinoraja longicauda. The sequence goes on from NW_027602353.1 coordinate 23,070, forward strand.
TGAGAAGTGACCCAACATCCAACTAGACTCGATTTTTATAGTAAACTTTAGAAAATGTTGATCCCAATCAAAACAAATCTGCTGAGTTGACGAAAGTATAAAACACATGTTAAGTGTCACCACCTTTTCCCTTGACAGAAATCTTTCACAGCCACTGTGTATTTCCAACATTTCCTATTTGTTTCCTGGACATTCCCAGGTCTCTGTGTCTCCGCAGGGAAGACAAGAGGTTGTGCATAGTCAGACTGACCAGCGAACACATAGGTCTTGTTCCCAGCCTGCAAGGAATCAGCCGATCTCAGTTAGTGCTCCCGCAGAGAAGACAGAGCTGTACTCAGTTATCCAAACTTGGCTCCTGTTTGCTGCTTAAAATTCCAACTGAATGGATGTCATGATCCCACGGAATGTCAGAACCCGATTCAGGTCCCTTTGAAGAAAACCATTAAAATCACTTCCAGGAAAAAGATGTTGAAATTCATCGACCGCGACAGACCGCAAACTAATTCAGCTTCAAAGCTCATTCAGAGGCCGACACGTGTAACACACACAGAGCCGACACATACACGTGCACACGCCTGCACACACACAAGTTCACTCACACTCACGCGCGTACATACACACAAATGCATAACGCACACAGGGCCGACCGACAGTTCACTATCAATGGTGATCGGTGTATGGCAGTGTTCATTGGATACATCTGTATACACACGTAACATACACATACATGTGCACGCACATGCAAAATGCACGCAGGGCTGACTATATATACACATGGGCACACGCAGTCACACACGTATGTTGGATGCATCCATACACACACAGGACTGGCAGCTCACTATCAATGGTGATCGATATATGGCAGTGTTCATTGGGTGCACCTGTGCACACACACACACACACACACACTCAGCCACACAAGCGTAACACACACGAGGGTATGAAGAGAAAGCAACTTCAGATCCTGATTCCTGGGATCGCGGTGAATCACTGTGACTGTAAGCGGCTCTCACTGTCTGTCGGTCAGTCAGATCTGAAATCAGTTCTTACGCACATCTTCAACTTGCCTCGGTGGCTGGAGACGACGATTCTTGCTCTGTTGCACCAGTCACTGAAAACAAAGGAACACAACTAGTAAGTGGCGTTGGAGGGGGCACAGCCGAGAGGGAAACAGACAGTAATAAATTATTGGGGGACGCACACAGTAATGTGTCCAGAGTGCACATGGTGCAAAACGGTAAAACAATATTTGAGGAAACATTCAGTAATAAATCATGATAGAGGGCTCGGTAAGTCCCACTGAGTTACTCCAGCATTTTGTGTCTATCTTTGGTCAATAAGTATCAGAGGGCCTGTCTATCAGTGGAAAGGTAATCTTCTGATAGATAAAATGGTGAGAGGGGCAAAGTTTCAAGGAGATGTGCGAGGCAAGTTGTTTTTCTCGTCGTCACTTTACACAGAAGGTACTGAGTGCCTGGACTATGCAAGGGTGGTGAATCTGTGGAATTCTTGGCCACAGAAGGCTGTGGAGGCAAAGCAGTGAATATATTTAAGGCAGAGATAGATAGATTCTTGATTAGTGCGGGTGTCAGAGGTTATGGGAGATTTCAAAATGCAGGTAGACTGTGAAAGTCAGGTTGGTACTGGACCCTAAGAAAGGGAGTTTGTAGTGTGCCTCCGAGAAGGATTCTTAGAGCAGCTTGAACTGGAGCCTACCAGGGAGAAGGCAATTCTGGATTTAGTGTTGTGTAATGTACCGGATTTCATAAGGTAACTCAAGATAAAGGAACCATTAGGAGGTAGTGACCATAGTCTGCAATTTGAGAGGGTAAAATCAGAAGTGTCAGTGTTGCAGTTGAACAAAGGGGACATTGAAGGCATGAGGGAGGAGCTGGCCAAAGTTGACTGGAAAGGGTCCCTAGCAGGGATGACGGTGGAACAGCAATGGCAGGAATTTCTGGGAATAATCCAGAAGATGCAGGATCATTTCATTCCAAAGAGGAAGAAAGATTCTAAGGGGAATAAGAGGCAACCGGGTCTGACAAGGGAAGTCAAGGACAGTATAAAAATAAAAGAGAAGACTTATAACATAGCAAAGATGAGTGGGAAGCCAGAGGATTGGGTAACTTTTAAAGAACAGAAGGTAACTAAAAAGGCAATATTGGGAGAAAAGATAAAGTACGAAGGTAAGCTGGCCAAGAATATAAAGGAGGATAGTAAAAGCATCTTTAGGTATGTGAAGAGGAAGAGATTAGTGAAGACAAATGTGGGTCCCTTAAAGACAGAAACAGGTGAATTTATTATGGGGAGCAAGAAAATGGCAGACGAGTTGAAAAGGCACGTTGGTTCTTTATTCACTAAGAAAGACACAAATAATCTCCCAGAAGTACTAGGGTACAGAGGATTGAGGGTGACGGAGAAACTGAAGGAAATTCACATTCAGTCAGGAAATTGTGTTAGGAAGACTGATGGGACTGAAGGCTGATAAATCCCCAGGGTCTGGTCTGCATCCCAGGGTAGTCAGGGAGGTGGCTCTAGAAGGGTCTCGACCCGAAACGTCACCCATTCCTTCTCTCCCGAGATGCTGCCTGACCTGCTGAGTTACTCCAGCATTTTGTGAATAAAAGGTGGCTCTAGAAATTGTGCATGCATTGGTGATCATTCTACAATGTTCTATTGATTCTGGATCAGTTCCTGTGGATTGGAAGGTAGCTAATGTTATCCCACTTTTTAATAAAGGATAGAGAGAGAAAACAGGGGATTATAGACCAGTTAGCCTGACATCAGTGGTGGGGAAGTTGCTGGAGTCAATTATTAAAGATGTAATAACGGTGCATTTGGAGAGCAGTAACAGTCAACATGGTCCAAGTCAGCATGGATTTATGAAGGGGAATTCTTGTTTGACTAATCTTCTGGAATTGTTTGAGGATGTAACAAGTAAAATGGATAAAGGAGAGCCAGTGAATGTAGTGTATCTGGACTTTCAGAAAGCCTTTGATAAGGTTCCACACAGGAGATTAGTGGGCAAAATTATAGCAGATGGTATTGGGGGTAGGATATTGACATGGATTGAAAATTGGTTGGTAGACAGGAAACAAAAGGTAGGAATTAATGGGTCCTTTTCAGAATGGCAGGCAGCGACTAGTGGGGTGCCGCAAGGCTTGGTCCTGTGACTGCAGCTATTTACGATATATATTAATGATTTAGATGAAGGAATTAAAAGTAACATAAGCAAATTTACAGATGACACAAAGCTGGGTGGCAGAGTGAACTGTGAAGAGGCTATGAGGATGCAGGGTAACTTGGGTAGGTTGGGTGAGTGAGCAATGTATGGCAGATGCAGTATAATGTGGATAAATGTGAGGTTATCCACTTTGGTGGCAAGGACAAGGCAGATTATAATCTGAATGGTACCAGATTAGGAAAAGGGGAAGTGAAACGAGATGTGTGTGTCCTTGTACATCAGTCACTGAAAGTAAGCATGCAGGTACAGCAAGAGGATTTGAGTAGAGGAGCAAAGAGGTCCTTCTGCAGTTGTACAAGGCCCTGGTGAGGCCATACCTGGATATTGTGTGCAGTTATGGTCTCCAAATTTGAGGAAGGACATTCTTGCTATTGAGGGAGAGCAGCGTAGGTTCACGAGGTTAATTCCCAGGATGGCGGGACTGTCATATGACGCAAGAATGGAACAAATGGGCTTGTATTCACAGGAATTTAGGATCAGAGCAGATCTTATAGAAACATATAAGATTATTAAGTCAAGTCAAGTCAATTTTATTTGTATAGCACATTTAAAAACAACCCACGTTGACCAAAGTGCTGCACATCTGATTAGGAAAAAAGAAAAGAAACATACAGTGGCAGGCAGCCAAGACATTGGACAAGCTAGATGCTCCCGATGTTGGGGGAGTCCAGAAACAGGGGCCACAATTTTAGAATGAGAGCGAGGCCATTTAGAACAGAGATGAGGGGAAAACTTCTTCACCCACAGTTGTGAATTTGTGGAATTCTCTGCATTAGAAGGCAGTAGAGGCCGATTCACTGGATGCATTCAAAAGAGAGTCAGATAGGGCTCTTAGGGCTAGCGGAATCAAGGGATATGGGGAGAAGGCAGGAACGGGGGAGATTGTGGATGATCAACCATGATCACATTGAATGGCGGTGCGTACAGGCTCGAAGGGCCGAATGGTCTGATCTTGCACTAATTTTCTATGTTTCTCTGTTATGGGGAGAAGGCAGGAGAATGGGGTGAGGGAGAGGTGAATCAGCCATGATTGAATGGCGGAGTAGACTTGATGAGCCAAATGGCCGAATCCTACTCCTGTCACTTATGATCTTATGAACCATATGTGGCGGTAGAGGTAGATGTGATAATGGAGTTTACGAGGTAGTTGATAGGCACATGGATATGCAAGGAATGGGGAGATATGGATGATATGCAGGTAGATAAGCGATGGTCTTGGCATCATGTTCATTGTGTGCTGAAGGGCCTGTCCTTGTGCTGTGCTGCTCCATGTTTTGTGTGTCGTTGCTTCACTCTCTCTGAGACTGCGTCGCTACAAACCATTGGTTTCGGTGACTTGCACCTGGCCACCTCTGGCCCAGATGTCGGTGACGGCCGTCATGACCGCCAGGCACCTGCCAAAGTCTTCGGCCGGACACCGGGCGGCGAGAGAGGAGAGTTTGCGAGCTACCTTGAGGGCCTGGCGGTATCGCTCCTGCTGCACCTTGGCCCGCTCCCTCGGCGACGCGGGCGGGAGCTGACCGCCGAGGAAGTGCTCCTGCGTCCAGCGAGCGGCGCAGAGCGAGGGCTCAAAGAGGTCGGAGCCCAGCAGCCGCCGGAGAGCCAGGACGTGCCGGCAGGGGAGCCTCATGGAGGTGCGGAAGGCACACTGGCAGCTGGCCTGGTCCGTCACCAGGGCCCGGCGCCGGCACACGGGCCAGGCCCTCTCGGCCTCCACGCTGAGAAAGGAGACCGACTCCGCTTCCTGCAGCTCCGTCCGCACCCGGCGGAAGGCGAAGTCGGTGAGCAGCGCCCGGTAGGAAGACTCCGCGGAGTTGTCCTCTGGCCCTGCGGGGGGCTCACTCTGCAACACCCGCTGGTCGCACTCGGCCCGCACCGTGTCCACGGCCTTCAGGAGGTCCCGGGTGAAGGAGGTCACGTTGGAGAAGTCCTCGACCGCGGCCGCCAGCCTCTGGCTCATCACCTGCACCCGCTGGAGGGTGCTGGTGAGGTAACTCTCGTTCTCGTGCTTGAAGCCCTCCACCCACTGGCGACAGGACCCGTGCCACGTCTTGTGGAAGTAGTCGACGGCGCTCTCCGCGTTGGAGTCCAGCAGCTGGCGGTACAGCAGGTCGTAGTCCTCAGTCGACGTCGCGTAACACATACTGTGCAGGATCTGCAGCAGCTGGCTCCTGGCGGGAAGAAAGGGAAGAGGAGACAAGGTGAGGAACCTCCCGGTGCAGCAAGGTGGCGTAGCGGTAGAGTTGCTGCCTTACAGTGCCAGTCCCAGGATCCATCCTGTCTACAGGCATTGTCTGTGTGGAGTTTGCACGTTCTCCCTGTGACCATGTGGGTTTCCTCCGGGTTCTCCGGTTTCCTCCCAAGTTCCAAAGACGTGCAGGTTTGTACGTTTATTGGCCTCTGTAAATTGTTCCGTGTGTAGCCCAGAACTAGTGTGAACCAAAGATACTAGAGGAACAAGATGGACCACTGAAGTGTAGTGTGCAAAGGAGCGGAACATCCGCCATTTTAGTAAGCAAAACCCGCCGTTCGTTCTGCCTCTCGCAGTGTAATCAGTGTTTTGGGGGAACAGTATGTGTGATGATACCATTAAAAAACAGAAAATATCTCTATCAATTCATAGATTTTTGTTATTTTTCTTTTAAAATGTTTCTGCAATTTTCTGCCCACTAAAATGGTGCCATGACCTTCTACGCTTTTTAACGTCGAGTGGTCTATCTTGTTCCTCTAGTATCTTTGGTGTGAACGGGTGATTAATGGTTGGGCTGGACTCAGTGGGGCAAAGGGCCCGTTTCCAATCTGTATTTCCAAAACTAAACCAAACTCTCACCTCAACAGTCCCCAGCGGCTACAAGAAAAACTCCACCATTTCTTTCCCTACGAAAAATAAAGTGACCTCCTCAATGACTGCTGAACAGTGGAGTCAAACAGCACGGAAATAGGCCACTCGGCCCAACTCGTCCTTGCTGACCAAGATGCCCCATCTAATGCTGACCAAGATGCCCCATCTAATGCTGACCAAGATGCCCCATCTAATGCTGACCAAGATGCCCCATCTAATGCTGACCAAGATGCCCCATCTAATGCTGACCAGATGCCCCATTTAATGCTAACCAGATGCCCCATCTAATGCTAACCAGATGCCCCATCTAATGCTGACCAAGATGCCCCATCTAATGCTGACCAAGATGACCCATCTAATGCTGACCAGATGCCCCATTTAATGCTAACCAGATGCCCCATCTAATGCTAACCAGATGCCCCATCTAATGCTGACCAAGATGCCCTATCTAATGCTAACCAAGATGCCCCATTTATTGCTGACCAGATGCCCCATTTAATGCTAACCAGATGCCCCATCTACAGAAAGGGGAGATGAGGAGGCAAAAGGGGAAGGCAGGGGCAAAGCGGGGGGGGGAGGGGAGGGTGGAAAGGAGGAGGGAGAGTGGGGCAGGGGTAGACTGGATTGTGCAGACCATGTTGAGGAATGAGTCGCACCCTTATGTGACCCACGCCGCGACAGGAGGAGGAATATTTTGGACAAACCAATCTCCCCCTCCCCCGCCCGCTCCGGAATCACGATGCCAGCGCTTATTGTTGCCCAATGGTGGAGGAGAGGACGGGGAGGAGAGCAGAGGGAAGGAGAGGAGGGGGGAGAGGAGGGTGAAGAGGGGCGGGGGAAGGCGAGGAGGGGGAAGGAGAGGAGGAGTGGGTGAGGAAGAGGAGGAGGAGGAAACAGGAGTAGGGGAAAGGAGAGAAGGGGCGGAGGAGCGGAGGGGAAGGAGAGAAGAGGGAGATGGGGAAAGGAGGGGGAGAAAGAAGGAAGGGAAGGAGGAGCGGGTAAGAGAAGGAAAGAAAAAAGAGAGAGAGGGCAGAGTGGAGGAGATGGGACATGGGTAGACTGGATTGTGCAGAGGGATGAGAGTCACAACTTTAACAAACCAACACAATCTGACAGGAGGAATATTTGGGCCCCGCTCCGCTCCGGCCCCACGAGGGAATGGCGGTGCCAGTGCTTACTGTTGCCCGGCGGTCACGTGCAGCTTCTCGGCGGTCACGTGGTCCTGGAAGACGCTCAGGGTGTGGGTGAGGCAGGCCAGCGGCTTGCAGTGGGGCAGCACGTCGGTCACCAGCTCCCCGTCACACGCCTGGCCGCCGACCACCACCGCCCGTGTTCCCTCCGCCGCCGGGTTCTTCTGCCTGAAGATGCGCAGAAGCTGCCGGACGGTCTCGCGCTCCTCGCTCTGCAGGAACCACAGGCACGCCAGCTCGCTCTCCCCGTTGCCGTCGATGGCCAGCAGCAGGTAGGTGGGCAGCCACAGGCCCGCCCAGCTGTAGGTGGCGCCCACCAGCAGCACCTCGGGGAACCTCTCGAAGGTCTGCTTCATGCGGCCGTCCTGGTAGTAGATGGCCTGCAACACGTTGGCCTTGTTCACCACCACCACCACCGTGCCGTCTGCAAGCAAACGCAGACAAGAGTTATAGAAACACAGAAAATAGCTGCAGGAGGAGGCCATTTGGCCCTTCGAACCAGCACCACCATTCACTGTGATCATGGCTGATCATCCACAATCAGTAACCGGTCGGTGCCTGCCTTCCCCCCATATCCCTTGATACCACTAGCGCCTAGAGCTCTATCTAACTCTCTTTTAAATTCATCCAGTGAATTGCCCTCCACTGCCTTCTGTGGCAGAGAATCCCACAAATTCACAACTCTCTGGGTGAAAAAGTGTCTTCTCACCTCAGTTTTAAATGGCCTCCCCTTTATTCTTAGACTGTGTCCCCTGGTTCTGGACTCCCACAACATTGGGAACATTCTTCCTGCATCTAGCTTGTCCAGTCCTTTTATAATCTTATACGTCTCTTTAAGATCCCCTCTCATCCTTCTAAACTCCAGTGAATACATCCCCAGTCTTTCCTCATATGACAAGAACAGGCAGAACAAGGGACTGACCCGCTCTCACCCTGGCCACAAACTCTTTGAAGTAGAAACACAGAAAATAGGTGCAGGAGTAGGCCATTCGGCCCTTCGAGCCAGTACCGCCATTCAATATGATCATGGCTGATCATCCAGAATCAGTACCCTGTTCTGACTTTCTCCCCATACCCTTGATTCCATCAGCCCTAAGACCTACAGTGCAATCAGAAAGTATTCAGACCCCTTCACTTTTTCCACATTTTGTTACATTACAGCCTTATTTTAAAATGGATTAAATTCTTTTTTTTAAATCATCAATCTACACACAATACCCCAGAATGAAGAAGCAAAAACAGGTGTGTAGAAATTTTTGCAAAGTAATTAAAAAGAAATAGCTGAAATATCACATTTACATAAGTTACCTTTGCTATGACGCTCAAAATTGAGCTTAGGTTCATTTTGTTTCCATTGATTATCCTTGAGATGTTTCTACAACTTGATTGGACTCCACCAGTAGTAAATTAAATTGATTGTACATGATTTGGAAAGGTACACATCTGTCTATATAAGGTCCCACAGTTGACAGTGCATGTCACAGCAAAAACCAAGACATGAAGACGAAGGAATTGTCCGTAGACCTCTAAGACAGGATTGTGTCGAGACACAGATCTGGGGAAGGGTATAAAACACTTTCTGCAGCATTGCAGGTCCCGAAGAGCACAGTGGCCTCCATCATTCCTAAATGGAAAAACTTTGGAACCACCAGGATTCTTCATAGAGCTGGCCACTCGGCCAAACTGAGCAATCAGGGGAGAAGGGCCTTGGTCAGGGAGGTGACCAAGAACCCGATGATCACTCTGACAGAGCTCCAAAGTTCCTCTGTGAAGATGGGAGAACCTTCCAGAAGGCCAACTTTCCTGCAGCACTCCACCAGTCAGGCCTTTATGGTAGAATGGCCAGACGGAAGCCACTCCTCAGTAAAAGGCACATGATGGCCTGCTTGGAGTTTGCCTAAAGGCATCTAAAGGACTCTGACCATGAGAATGGATTCTGAAATGGATTCTGAACAAAGCACTGGTAACGCACAGTGGCATTGGTGATGTACGTTTGCCTTCATCGGTCGGTGCACTGAGTACAAGAGTCAGATAGTCAAGATGCAGCTCTATCAAACTCTGGAGAAACAAGGATCTGCAGGTGCTGGTTCATGACAAAAGACAAAGTGCGAGAGTAACTCAGCAGGTCAGGCAACATCTCTGGAGTTTCCCCTCGCCCCTGACTCTCGGTCTGAGTAAGAGTCTTGACCTGAAATGTCTCCTATCCTTTTTCTCCAGAGATGCTGCCTGACCCGCTGAGTTACTGCAGCATTTTGTGTCCATCTCCAGTGTAAACCAGCATCTGCAGTTCTTTCCCACACATGTCTGGAAAACATGGATACGTGATATTTCAGGTTGGTACCCTTCTTCAACTAATTGTGGCAAGTCGGGGGTAGGGGAGGAGGAGGAAGAAAGCTGGAAGAGAGATGGGGGCAGGACAAAGCCTTGCAAGTGACAGGTGGAGGAAGGAACTGCAGATGCAGCCTGGGTGGGGTGGGTGGGGTTACAGGAGGGAAGAGTCATCTAAAGAGAGCGTGGCACGATCCAAGAGTGATCCAATGAGAAAGTATTGGGGACACAGCGGTAGAGTTGCTGCCTTACAGCGCTACAGACCCGGGTTTCATCTTGACTGTGGGTATGGTCTGTATGGAGTTTGTACTTTCGTGGGTTTTCTCCGGGTGTTTCGGTTTCCGCCCACACTCCAAAGACTTGCAGTATTGTACGTTAATTGGTTTCAGTAAGTTGTAATAAGAAATTGCCGCTTGTGTGTGTAAGTTAGCGTACAGGATCATCGTGGGTCAGCACCATCTCGGTGGGCCGAACGGCCAGTTTCCGTGCTGTATCTCTGAAGTCTAAAAGTCATTGACTATCCCAGGGGAGAGGAGGGAGCGATCTAGTGACAAGACAGTGCACTATCATGAGATGGAGGAATGGGGATCCACACCCAATCCTCATCCATTTATTTGGAGTATTGTGAGCAGTTTTGACCCCATGTCTAAGGAAGGATGTGCTGGCAGTGGAGAGGGTCCAGAGGAGGTTTACCAGAATGATACCAGGAATGTCTGGGTTAACATCTGATCAGTGTTTGATGGCACTGGGCCTGTACTCGCTGGAGTTTAGAACGATGAGGAGGGGCCTCGTTGAAACTTACCAGATAGTGAAATGCCTGGGTAGAGTGCATGTGGAAAGAATCTTTCCACTCGTGGGAGAGTCTAGGAATCATGGCTGATCTATCTTTCCCTCTCAACCCCATTTGCCACCCTAACGAATGAAGAACCTGTCAATCTCTGCTTTATAAATAGCCACAGACTTGGCCTCCACAGCCATCTGTGGCATTGATTTCCACAGATTCATCACCCTCTGACTAAAGAAATTCCTTCTCATCTCCTTTCTAAAGGAACGTCCTTTTATTGTGAGGCTGCACCCTCTGTTCCATGACTCTCCCACTAGTGGAAACATCCTCGCCACATCCACTTTATCCGGGCCTTTCACTATTCGGTAAGTTTCAGTGAGGTCCCCCCTCATCCTTCTAAACTCCAGCGAGTACAGGCCCAGAGCCATCAAATGCTCATCATACGTTAACCCAATAAAGGGGTGATCCGCATTATTCCGGAATGAAGGAAGGATGCAGGATAGCCCAGGACAAGAGAGGGAGTGGTGCAAACCTGGAGCAGCCGGTTAGGCCTGGGACAAGCGAGGACACCTTCACCTACCTTGATTCTTGATCAGTACGGGTGTCAGAGGTTATGGGGAGAAGGCAGGAGAATGGGGTTAGGGGAGAGAGATAGATCAGCCATGATTGAATGACGGAGTAGACCCGATGGGCCGAATGGCCTAATTCTACTCCTATTCCTTATGACCTTACCCTTGACGGCTGCCAGTGTGGGCACCATTATCTCCAAGTCGGTTTTGTTGGTCTTGAACTCGTCCCATTTCTCCTTGCGTGCGGGGCTATGGGCATCCTCATCAGCGAGCACCTTGCCGGCAACCTCCCCCAGCTGCACCTGGACACCTGCTCCATTACTCCGCAGTGAGACGATGGAAGTGGGGTCCACGCGCAGCGCTGTAACAAAGCGCCTTTGGTGCCGGAGCCTCTCCTCCTCTTCCTGTGGGGTACAAGCAAGATCCTAGGGTCAGTTCATCCGGTTTGGAGGTCAATTGTCCTCTGTAAATTGCCCCGAGCGTGTCGGGAGTGGATGAGAAAGTAGGACAACATAGAACCAGTGCACGCAGGTGGTCGATGATCAGCGTGGACTAGGTCGGCCTATGTTTCCATGCTGTATCTGTAAACTAAACTCAGATTCCGTATTAGAACACAGAACAGCACAGGAATGGGCCCTCCAGCCTACATTATCTGTGCCAAACATGATGCCAAGTTGAACTGATCTCATCTCCCTGTACATGATACATATCGCTCAATTCCCTGAACTTCCATGTGCCTTTCCCAAAGCCTCTTAAACACCCCTATCGTATCTGCATCCACCACCATCTCTAGCAGTGCATTCCCAGCCCCCACCCCTCTCTGTGTAAAAATCTTGCCTCGCACATTAAACCTCCCCCCTCTCACCATATCACTCTGTCGTCTAGTGTTGGACATTTCCACCCTGGGCACAAGCCTCTGACTGCCGACCTTAACTTTATATACTTCCGTCGAGTCTTCCCTCAACCTCTGACGCTCCAGAAAAAATAACCCAAGTTTATTCAACCTCCCCCTGTAGCTGAAACCCTCTAATCCAGGCAGCATTCTGGTCAACCTCCTCTGCACCCTCTCCAAAGCCTCCACACCTTTCCTGTAATGGAGCGACTAGAACTGCAAATAATACTCCAAATGCAGTCTAACTAAAGCCCTATAGAGCTGCATCATGACTTGCTGACTCTTATATTTAATGCCCCTAGCACAGAAGACAAGCATACCACACGTTTCACCCATACTGGTTAACATATGATGATCGTTTGTCAGCACTGGGCCTGTACTCGATAGAGTTTAGAAGAATGAGAGGGGACCTCATTGAAACGTACCGAATAGTGAAACGTTTGGATAAATGTGGAGAGGATGCTTCCTCCAGTGGAAGAGTGTCGGACAAGAGGCCATAGCTTCAGAATTAAAGGACATTCCTTTAGGAAGGAGAGGAGGAATTTCTTGAGTCAGAGGGTGGTGAATTGGTGGAATTCTTTGCCACAGAAGGCTGTGGAGACCAAGTCAGTGGATATATTTATGGCAGAGATAGATGGATTCTTAATTATTGCTGGTGTCAGGGGTTATGGGGAGAAGGCAGATGAATGGGGTTAGGAGGGAGAGATAGATCAGCCGTGATTGAATGGCGGAATAGACGATGGGCTGAATGGCCTAATTCTGCTCCTGTCACTTATGAGGCCTTCTTCACCACCCCATCTACTTGTGCTGCCTCCTTCAGTGAGCTATGAACTTGAACTCCAAGATCCCTCTGCACATCAATGCTGTTAATGGTCATGCCATTAAACGTATACTCTCTCCTTGCATTTAACCTGTCAAAGTGCATCACCTCACACTTGCTCAGGTTAAACTCCATCTGCCATTTCTCCACCCCTTTCTGCAGCTGGTCTACGTTCTGATATCTACTGACAGCATTTCTCGTTGTCTGCAACTCCTAATTTTGGTGTCATTAACAAACTTACTCACCAACCCATCTACATTTACGCCTCGGTCAGATATATATATATATATAATACAAAATCTCTCTAACTCTGGCCCCAGCCCATTCCTGAACTTTTATCCCTGTCCAATTGACTTTGCCTTCAGCAGCTATTTGGAACTTTCTCCCTCTGTGTCTCTGCACCTCCACAACTACCATGGGGTAAAAACAATCGGACCATATTCCCCATCTAGTTTAGTCTAGTTTCTTGTCACGTGTACCAAAAAGCTTTTTTGTTGCATGCTACCAGTCCATAGAACGACTATCCATGATTACAATCAAGCCGTCCACAGTCGAAATGTGTTGGAAGGAACTGCAGATGCTGGTTTAAACCGAAGATAGATACAAAAAGCTGCTGTAACTCAGCGGGTCAGGAAGCATCAATCTGAAGATGGGTCTCGACCCGAAATTGCACCTATTCCTTTTCTGGTCTGAAGAGGGGTCTTGCCCCGAAACGTCATGTATTCCTTTTCTCCAGAGATGCTGTCTGACCTGCTGAGTTCCTCCGGATTTTTGTGTCTAAGCCGTCCACAGTCCACAGACACAGGATAAAGGGAATAATGTTTAGCATCAGATAAAGTCCAGTAAAGTCCAATTAAAGATAGTCTGAGAGTCTCCATTCTATGCCTCTCATGAACAGATATACTTCTCTCAGATCACCCTCAGACACTCTTGCCTCCTTAAACCCCATTATAAGACATTCCTTGAAATCCACCAACTCCACCTAAGTTATAGGTCATCTCCAGAATCCCTGCTAAGGCAGTTCACATCAATTACTTTGATAATGTCCCTGAAAGCTGGAGATATTTTTAGTGCGTTAGAACTACGTAAATAAAACTTGTTACTGTGAGGGAAATGACTAGTGATATCGAGTGTGACTCTGTTAAACAATGGCAAAGTTGTCAGAGTTCAGAGGCTGGATTGATATCCCAGTGGGGGAGTGTGATATCATCCCATAGAATCACACCGGCTCTTCCACCTACATTGTCGGCAATGACCATCAAGCACCCATCTTGTTCTATTCTATGTGTCGGGGCAGCACAGTGGTGCAGCGGAAGAGTTGCTGTGTTACAGCGCTAGAGACTCGGGTTTGATCCTGACTACGGGTGCTGTCTGTACGGAGATTGTACGTTCTCCCCATGTGTTTTCTTCGGGAGCTGCGGTTTCCTCTCACACTCTAAAGATGTACAGGTTTATAGGCTAATTGGCTTGGTAAAATTGAAAGTTGTCCCTGGTGTGGGTAGGATAGCGTTAATGTGCAGGGATTGCTGGTCAGCCTGGACTCGGTGGGCTGAAGGGCCTGTTTCCACGCTGTATGTTTAAACTAAACAGCAGATTCTAGTTTACGCCAATTCTAGACACAAAAAGCTGGAGCAACTCAGCGGTTCAGACAACATTTCTGGAGAAAAGAAAAAGGTGACATTTCAGGTCGAGACCCTTCTTCAGACCAGCCGGGAAGGATCCGAAACGTCACCTATTCCTTTTCTCCAGAGATGATGCTTGACCCGCTGAGTTACTCCAGCTTGTTGAGTCCATCTTTGTTGCTAAGTTATCTTGAGCCAATTCTGCACAAATCCCATTTTATTGCAGGCTACAGCTTTAAGTCCCAACGATATGTGTTGGTGCCACAGGTAACATTCTCTCACGGGCAAAACCACGGGCAGAGAGACAGAGTTATGATAAACTCTTTATAAATAATTACGTGGACATATTCTGGACGGCACGGTGGCGCAGCGGTAGAGTTGCTGCCTTACAGCGCTTGCAGCGCTGGAGACCCAGGTTCGATCCCGACTATGAGTGCTGTCTGTATGGAGCTTTTACGTTCTCCCCGTGACCTGCGTGGGTTTTCTCCAAGATCTTCAGTTTCCTCCCACACTTTAAAAATGTAGAGGTATGGAGGTTCATTGGCTTGGTGCATGTGTAAATTGTCCCAAGTGTGTGTAGGATAGTGTTAATGTGGGGGATCGCCGGTTGGCGCTGACTCAGTGGGCCGAAGGGCCTGTTTCTGTGCTGTATTGCTGAACTAAGATATTCAACAGCCCAGGATCCAAGGCTGGAACCGAGCGTGTACAGGACTAGTCTAATGCTCTCTGAAAACGTGGAGGTGGGACAACACACACACACACCCCCCCACACACGCACACACACACAGACACCCCCCCCCCACACACGCACACACTGACCCGACAATCTGAAGCAGTGGCAGATCCAACAACTCTACCTGGCTGGTGTGTGTGTTCTGCTTTTACCTGCGGCACCGTGTGGTTATGCGATTCATTCATCTCTTTCACCACAAACTTGTTTCCATCCGCAGAAAGACGGACTTTAATGACACAGGGACACTTCATCTTGTTGGTTCTGAAAAAGACAGTGGGAGGCAGTGTGTAAGCCAACTGGGTCAATCGATAAGGCTACAAAATGCTGGAGTAACTCAGCGGGTCGTGCATCATCTCTGGAGAAAAGGAATAGGTGACGCTTTGGACTGAGACCCTTCAGTTTTGTTTAGTTCAGTTTATTGTCACGTGTTCCGAGGTACAGTGAAAAGCTTTGTTGCATGCTAACCAGACAGTGGGAAGGCAATTGAGCCATTTACAGTGTATAGATAAT
>NW_027602354.1:0-38435 GCF_053455715.1 Rhinoraja longicauda
TCCCATTTCTCCCTCTCTCTGCCCTCTCTCTCTGCCCTCTCTCTCACTCTCTCTCACTCCGCCTCCACTCTCTCTCCCCCTCTCTTACTGCCCTCTCTCTTCCACCTCTCTTTCGGTGCCCTGTCTCCCTCTCATCTCTCCCCTCTCGCTCTCACACCTCTCTCTTCCTCGTCCCTCTCCCCTCAACTCTCTCCCCCTCTTATTCCCCTCTCTCACTCTCCCCCCTCCCCCTGTCCTGAAACACCACCACCTATTCAGTGTAGATGTTGACCATCATGGGGACTGGACTCTGGATAAGGGGTGGGGTGGGGGATGGTGATATTTCGTGGTTACGGGAGGTAAACGACCTTTCTGTTGTCCTCTGGTGGGAACAGGAGGCAAAAGTCGGCCATCTTGAAACAGGCCGAAAACTCGCCCTCCTCTACCTGTTTCACCTTTTCCCTTTTTATTTCAGATGCAGCACGGAAACAGGCCATTCAGCCCACCGAGTCCGTTCCGACCAGCGATCGCCCGTTCACAGATTTATTAATTTAGATATATAGCGCAGAAACTAAACTAATATACCAAACATTCCACACCCTCTCTCTCTCCCCTTCTCTCTCTCACACACTCACCCCATCTCCCTCTCATCCCTTTTGACTAAATATACTAAACTAAATTAAACTATATTAATATTTGATACCCTGCCCCCCCTCCACTTTATAATAAAATTTACAATATATTAAGCTAATATTTGTTATGCCCCTCTCTCCCCCTCCCCTCCCTATCTCCTCTCCCTCTCCCTCTCTCTCTCTCTCCTCTTTCTCTCCCCCCTCCACTGTATAAGAAAACATTAAAAATAATAAATTAAACAACTAATATTTGATACCCCCTCTCCCCCTCTTTCTACCCTATCACTCTCCCTCTCCACCCTTTCTCTCTCTTTCTCTCTCCCCTCTCTCTCACCCTCTCTCAATCTTTCTCTCACCCTCTCTCTCTCACCCCCTCTCTCTTTCGCCTTTTTATCTCCCCCCTGTGATATCACAGTCAGTGAAAATGGTGAGCAAGAATTAAAGCAGGAACTTTTTCAGATTGGAAAGTGAGCTGAGAAATAGCAAATGGTGTTTGTTGCAGGTAAGTGTGAGGTTTAAATTTTGGGAAGTCAGGACCAGGGCATGATCTTCACCGTGAATGATAGTTTGCTGGGGAGTGTTGTAGAGCAGAGGGATCGCAGAACAAAAGTACATAGTTGCAAAAAAAGGGACGTAACAGGGGGATAGGGTGGTGGAGAAGGTTTTTTTGGCGAACTGTCTTCATCAGCCAGTGAATAAAATTTAAAAGTTGGAAAGTTATGTTCAGTTGGACAAGACGTTAGTGAGGACGCACTTGGAGTAATGTGCATATTTTTAGCCACCGTGTTTGGGCAATATGCCACTAATTTGTAAAGAGCGCTGAATATATTATCGAACAAGTTGCCCGGAGACAAGGTTCGGAGCTCAAGGGAAAGGCTGGGACACCCCAGGACTTTATTCCATGGAGCTCAGTAGAGAGAGCAGTGATCTCATGGAGGTGCACAGTATCATAGGGAGTGCCATAGTAATAACACTACGACATTTGGACAGGTACATGAGGACACTGGTTAGTGGCCAATTAGTGGGCAATCAGGAGATGAGTGGGCAAAATTAGAGCACGTAGTATAGGGGGCAGTGTATTGACATGGATAGAAAATTGGTTGGCAGATAGGAAACAAAGAGTAGGAATTAATGGGTCCCTTTCGCAATGGCAGGCAGTGACTAATGGGGTACCGCAAGGCTCGGTTCTGGGACCGCAGCCATTTACAATCCATATATAGATGATTTTGATGAAGGAATAAAAAGTAACATAAGCAGATTTGCAGATGACACAAAGCTGGGTGGCATGATGAACTGTGAAAAAGATGCTATGAGGATGCAGGGTGACTTGTATAGGTTGGGTGAGTGGGCAGATGCAGTGTGATGTGGATAAATGGGAGGTTATCCACTTTGGTGGCAAGAACAAGAAGGCAGATTATTATCTGAATGGTGTCCGATTATGATAAGGGGAAGTGCAACAAGACCTGGGAATCCTTGTAGATCAGTCACTAAAAGTAAGCATGCAGGTACGGCAGGCAATGAAGAAAGCTAATGGCATGTTAGACTTCGCAACGAGAGGATTTGAGTACAGGAGCAAAGAGATCCTTCTGCAGTTGTACAGGGACCTGGTGAGACCACATCTGAGGTATTGTGTGCACATTTGGTCTCCCAATTTGTGGAAGGACATTCTTGCTATTGAGGGAATGCAGCGCAGGTTCACGAGGTTAATTCCCAGGATGGCGGGACTGTCATATGATGAAAGAATGGAGCGACTGGGCTTGTATTTACTGGAGTTTAGAGGGGATCTTATAGAAACAGATACAATTATTAAGGGATGCAGGAAACATGTTTCCGATGTTGGGGGAGTCCAGAACCAGATGCCACAGTTTAAGAATCAGGTGTAGGCCGTTTAGTACTGAAATGAGGAAAAACTCTTTCACCCAGAGAGTTGTGAAGTTATGAAATTCTCAAAGGTCAGACTGGGAGTGGGAGGGCGAGTTGAAGTGCTCAGCCACCGGGTCTGACCTTTCTGTCATGGGCCTCTCCAGTGCCATAGTGAGGCCAACTGGAAATTGGAGGAACAGCACCTCATATTTCGCTTGGGCAGCTTGCAGCCCAGCGGTATGAACATTGACATCTCCAACTTTAGACATTTCCTCTGTCTCTCTCCTATTCCCCCCCCTCCCCCTTCCCAGTTCTCCCACTGTCTTTCTGTCTCCATCTATATCCTTTCTTTGTCCGGCCCCCCTGACATCAGTCTGAAGAAGGGTCTCGACCCGAAGCGTCACCTATTCCCGCGCGGACTAATGTGACACACTCTCTCCCCTTTCACTCTCCCCTTCTCTCTCTCACACTCACCCCATCTCTCTCTCTCTCTCTCTCCTCTCCTTTGACTAAATAAACTAAACTAAATTAAAGAGCTCTAGGGGCGAGCGGAAGCTAGGAATATGGGGAGAAGCCGGCACAGGTTACTGATTGTGGATGATCTGCCATGATCACAATGAATGGCGGTGTTGGCACGAAGGGACAAATGGCCTCCTCCTGCGCCTATATTCTACGTTTCTATGTCTCTAAACTAAAAATAATCTCTCCCCTTTCTCTCCCCCCTCACAATAATCAATTAATTCACAATAATAAACTAAACTAATATTTGATATTCTTTCTCGCATTCCATTTTATAATAAATTCAACAATAAACTAAACTAATATTTGTTACCCACTCTCTCTCCCTCCCCCTCACTCTCTCTCCCCTCTTTCTCTACTTCTCTTTCCCTCCCCCCCATTTTATAAGACTACATTTACAACAATCAATTAAAATAAATTAATATTTGATACCAACTTCCCGCTCCCTCTCTCCCCACTCTCCCCTCCCCTCCCATCCCTCTCCCGACCTCTCCTATCTCTCCCCTCTTTCTGCCCACTCCCTCTCTCCTTTTTCTCCCCAGTCTCTCTCTCTTCCCCAGTCTCTCCACCTCTCCCTCCCCCTCTCTCTTTCTTCCCCTCGCCTCATTTCTCTCTCTCTCCTCTCTTTTGACTAAATAAAATAAACTGTTAAAATAAAAACTAAACTCTTCCCTCTCTTCCTCCTCTCTCTCCCCCTCTCTCTCCCTCTCCCTTTCTCCCCCTCTCGCTTCCCCCTCTATCTCACCTCTCTCTCACTTCCCCCTCTCTCTCCTCTCTTTCACTCTTCCTCCTCTTTCTCTCACCACCCTCTCTCCCTTCCTTCAGTCTCTCCCCGTCTCTCTTTATCCTCTCTCTCCCCCTCTCCACTTCATTTTCATGAATTTACAATTATAAACTAAACTAATATTTGATACCATGACCCCCCCCTCGACTTGAGAACCAAATTTACAATATATTAAGCTAATAATTATTACCCCCTCTCTCTCCCTCTCCTTCCCTCCCCGCCCTCTCTCTCTCTCCCTTCTCTCTCTCCCTCTTTCTCTTCCCCATGCACTATATAAGAATACATTTAAAAGTCACAGCGTCATGGAGTCATGTAGCACGGAAATATCCGGCCCAACTCGCCCACTCCAATGCAACTTGCCCCGTCTATCCCAGTCCCACCTGCCCGCGTTTGCCCCATATCTTTCTCAACCCGTCCCATCCGCGTAAATGTCTAAATGTTTCTTAAACGTTGCACCAGTACATGCGTCTGACAGCCCGTTCTATACACCCACCACCCTGTGTGTACGAGGACATTCTGTGCGAGACTTGTATCCTATGTCTGACTTTCCTCAGATAGGCACAGACACAAAGTAAACCAGCTCAGAGTTCAGAGGCGGTTCCATCTAACAGGTCGGTTCATTAAAGGCCTTATCGACGCACAAAGGGAAACACTCTGAGGAGACCCACCTCTCTCTCTCCTCTCCTGTCCTCTCTCCCCCTCTCCTCCTTCTCTCCCCCTCCCCCTCTCCCCCTACCCCCTCTCTCTCTCTCACAAACCCCTGTCTCTCTCCCCCTCTCTAATTCTACTATCAGTTACGACCTTATGACAAACAGGGGGAGGATTGGGGAGTGGAGGATGTGTGTGGGGGAGAGAGGGGGAGTAGTGTGGGAATGAGTGCAATGGGGAGAGAGAGTGCGGTGGAGCACGGGGAGAGGTAGGGGGAGTGTGGGGGAATGTAAGGGGTAGGAGTGTGGGCAGAGAGGGGGATGGGCGTGGGGAGAGAGATGGGGAGGAGTGTGGGGGAAAGAATGGGAGGAGTGGTGAGTGTGTGTGGAGAATGCAGGAGTGTGGGGATGGAGAGTGGGAGGAGAGTGGGGAGAGAGGGGGTGCGGAGAGAGAGGGGGATGTGTATGGGGAGAGAGATTCGAGGAGTGTGGCAAGACAGAGGGGAGTGTGGGGAGAGAGTGGGGAGAAATGTGGAGAGGGGAGGAAGTGGGAAAGCAGAATCGGAAAAGTGGGGAGAGGACAGAGAATGGGAGGAGGGAGAGAGGGAGAGAGAGAGAGAGAGAGAGAGAGTGAGGAGTGTTGGGAGAGACGCATAATGCGTTATTCCTTCAATCTTATCCAGCAGAAAGTTATCGACTCATTATCACCGCTGCCTATTAAAGTGAAAATAACAAATAAATACGTGTGCACCCGCCAACGTGGATAGAACAACAAGATGCCGTGAGAGCTCATTACAGATGAGATTAATTACTGAGAATGTTACTGCTTATACAGACCCATCACTGACCACACTGATACTGTTACTGCTTATCCAGACCCATCACTGACCACACTGATAATGTCATTACTTTTCCAGACCCATCACTGACCACACTGATAATGTCACTGCTTATCCAGACCCATCACTGACCACACTGATATTGTCACTGCTTATCCAGACCCATCACTGACCACACTGAAAATGTCACTGCTTATCCAGACCCATCACTGACCACACTGAAAATGTCACTGCTTATCCAGACCCATCACTGACCACACTGATAATATCACTGCTTATCCGGACCTTTGACAAAGTCTCCCATGGTAGACCGATCCAGGAGGTGAAGGCACACGGGATTAACGGTGACTTGGTCGCATGAATTCAGAACTGTCTGAATGATAGAAGGCAGAGTGTTGTGGTGGAAGGGCAATATTCAGGCTGGAGGTCTGTGACCAGTAGTAATACACAGGGATCTGTGCTGGGACCTCTACTGTTTGTGATACACATAAATGACTTGGGCGTGAATATACACGGGTTGTTTTGTAAGTTTGCGGATGACACCAAGATTTCCGGGGTTGAGGAATGTGAGGGAGGCTGTCTCAGTATTTAGTGGCGTATAGATCAAGTAGAGAGATGGGAGGGGTGGGGGAAATCACAGATGCAAATTATTCTGAGCAAATGAGAGATGTTGCAATTTGGGACGTCAAATGTGAGTTCAAACTATATAATTAATGGCATGACCCTTAACATCAGTGATGTATAAAAGTATCTTGCAATACCGGTAAACAGCTCCCTGAATGTGATAACGGCAGTGGACAGTTGTAAAGAGGCATATGGTACAGTTTCGTTCATTGGTCAAGGAGTGGTGGTCTATCTCAGGGATTGGTGCTGCGCTCATTGTTGTTTGTCATCTGTGTCAATGAGTTGCCTGAGAATGTAACGGACTAATGTATAAGTTTGCAGTTGACACTGAATTAGGTGGTATCACAGGCATTGAAAAATGATTGGCAAGGTTTAGAGCAGGAACTTTTTCAAATTGGAAAGTGGGCTGAGAAATGGCAAATGGTGCTTCTTGCAGATGTGTGAGATTTTAAATTAGGGAAGACCAGCCAGGGCATGATCTTCACCGCGAATGGTAGTTAGCTGGGTAGTGTTGTAGAGCAGAGGGAACTCAGAATAAAAGTACATAGTTGCAAGAAAAGGGACG
Organism: Rhinoraja longicauda; assembly: GCF_053455715.1. NCBI lineage: Eukaryota > Metazoa > Chordata > Chondrichthyes > Rajiformes > Arhynchobatidae > Rhinoraja > Rhinoraja longicauda. The sequence goes on from NW_027602354.1 coordinate 6,453, forward strand.
TAACAGGGGGATAGGGCGGTGGGGAAGGTTTTTTTCCCACTGTCTTCATCAGCCAGTGAATAAAATTTAAAAGTTGGAAAGTTATGTTCAGTTGGGCAAGACTTTGTTGAAGACGCACTTGGATACGTCACCATGTTTAGGAAATATGCCACTAATTTGTAAAGAGTGCAGAAAATAATTTCAACACGTTGCCAGAAAACAAGGGTCGGAGCTACAGGGAAATGTTGGGCTCGCCAGGACTTTATTCCATGGAGCGCAGCAGGCAGTGCAGTGACCTCATAGAGGTGGACAGTGTCATAGGTAACGTCATAATGGGAACACTAAGACATTTGGACAGGTACATGAGGGGAATGGTTTAGAGGGAGATGATCCATATGCCGGCAAATGGGAATAGTTCAGATGAACTAAAATGCATCACCCCTCCCCATGAAACATGGCAACCTTTGTCTGAAATTTGCGTCAGGGACAGCACTAACATACAAACTGCTTTTAAATAGCCCTTGGATATTTTATTACCACAGAACTCGAGCTTTGAAATCAGAGGAATTTAACATCAATAAATGTCCACTCTTCTCAAAGGTGCAGATTAAGCAGAAAACATTATAATTGCCTGTCACGTACATTGGTCATTTTTAATAACAGTCCCTGATCATTGAAGTGTTTATTTCAGTTTCTACGAGTGCCTGGTTTGCACTGCATGATGGGAGATATGCTCTCTTGAATTGCTTGATAAATAAGCACATAAATGAAGTCTGCGTGTGTGGCATCTTTCTCTGTGCCGCTGTGTGGACAGCCCAGACGGATGAGTTGGTCATTTACTCTCAGACCGACCTTACTGTCTGGTCTGTGGGTTTGAATTAACATCTACCTGTCACCTGGTCTGAAGTGGTTCACCACAATATAAACTGCAGATTGAACAGAGCCACAGCTAATGTTCACCGGCTGGAACTAATATTCCCCACTGGGCGAAGTACACAGAACATTTAGCCATCTCCCCCTTTCTCAGATCTGAAGCTGCATTTTAATTTTCAGCATTATGTGTTATTCTTTCAAATGTATGCCGGAGAGAGTTAATTAGCATTTCTAACCTGTTAATTAAGAAGAAAATAATAAGTTAACGCATCTTCAGCTGCCGTGTTTACCAGCGTGGATAGAGCAGCAAGATGGAATTAGTGCTCATTAAAGTTTAGATTAATTATGGATACTGAACGAGTTAACAATAGACAATAGGTGCAGGAGTAGGCCATTCGGCCATTCGAGCCAGTACCACCATTCAATGTGATCATGGCTGATCATTCTCAATCAGTACCCCGTTCATGCCTTCTCCTCATACCCCCTGACTCCGCTATCCTTAAGAGCTCTATCTAGCTCTCTCTTGAATGCATTGGGATAATTGAGCTCCACTGCCATCTGAGGCAGAGAATTCCACAGATTTACAACTCTCTGAAAACGTTTTTCCTCATCTCCGCTCTAAATGGCCTACCCTTTATTCTTAAACTGTGACCCCTTAATAATCTTATATGTTTCGATCAAATCCCCTCTCATCCTTCTAAATTCCAGTTTATACAAGCCTCGTCGCTCCAGTCTTTCAACATATGACAGTCCCGCCATTCCGGGAATTAACCTAGTAAATCTACGCTGCACGCCCTCAATAGCAAGAATATCCTTCCTCAACCCCTTTAGAATCGAACATTTGAATTAAAAGGAAGGGATTCTTTGAGAAGATGTGGGAAAAATGGATCGTTTATTTCAGCCATGACACCAACTGGATAAATGCCGAGCTAGATATTGGAAGACTGTGTTGTATAGAACTAGATGGTATGTTTGTGCGAATATTGAAATATCTGTAGATAACCAATCATTGTTACTTTTTTATATTTTATTTGGTAAGTGTACCACACTGTCTTGTTCAAATGTATTTATTTATCTATTTATCTCCTTTATTTATTTAGTTATCAATTCATTTATTTATTTAATTTTGTTGTTTTTCTTATTTTATTTTATTCATGTTGATGGTGTTGTACTGTTTTGTATATTTCTCAGTGAAAAAACAATAAAAACAGAAGAGACAAAAAAGAAAGAATTCTTTATTTCACATCATATCAAATGTAAAACATCGGGGGCAGATTTAATGAGATCATGTCACTGCTTATCCAGACCCATCACTGACCACACTGATAATGTCACTGCTTATCCAGACCCATCACTGACCACACTGATAATGTCACTGCTTATCCAGAGAGAAAGAGAGTGAAGAGTGTGGGGAGGAAGAGGGGAGGAACGTGGAGAGAGAGGGAGGTGTGTGGGGAGAGAAATGGGAGGAGTGGAGGGAGGGGATGGAGGGTGGGAAGGGAGGGGGTTTGGGGAGAGGAATTGAATAGTGTGGGGAGAGAGAGGGAGTGGGGAGATAGAGTAGGCAGGATGAATGTGGGGAGCGAGAGAGGAGTGTGAGGAGAGAGAGGGGGATTGTGGGGAGAATGACGGGGAGGACTGTGGGGAGAGAGGGGGTTTAGGGGATGGGGAGGGAGGAGTGTGAGAGAGAGGGTGGAAGGATTTTGTGGGGAGTGGGATGAATGTGGGGATGGAGGGGGGAGTGGGGGAGAGTGGGGGAGAAGGAGAGGAGATGGGTGTGAGAGAGAGGAAGGTGTGTGGTGAGAGAGAGAGGGAGGAGTGTTGAGGGAGGATGGGGATTGTGGAGAGAAATGAGGAATGTGGGAATTGAGAGGGGAGGACTGTGGGGAGAGGGGGGAGTGGGCAATAGACAGTAGACAATAGACAATAGGTGCAGGAGTAGGCCATTCAGCCCTTCGAGCCAGCACCGCCATTCAATGCGATCATGGCCGATCACTCTCAATCAGTACCCCGTTCCTGCTTTCTCCCCATAACCCCTCACTCCGCCATCCTTAAGAGCTCTATCCAGCTCTCTCTTGAAAGCATCCAACGAACTGGCCTCCACTGCCTTCTGAGGCAGAGAATTCCACACCTTCACCACTCTCTGACTGAAAAAGTTCTTCCTCATCTCCGTTCTAAATGGCCTACCCCTTATTCTTAAACTGTGGCCCCTTGTTCTGGACTCCCCCAACATTGGGAACATGTTTCCTGCCTCTAATGTGTCCAATACCCTAATTATCTTATATGTTTCAATAAGATCCCCCCTCATCCTTCTAAATTCCTAATTGCTCCAGCCTTTCAATATACGACAATCACGCCATTCCGGGAATTAACCTACGGAGAGAGAGGAGTGTGAAAGAGAGGGAGTGTTGCCAGAGACAGTGCGGAAGAGATTCACCAGGATGTTATCTGGAATGGACAGCATTAGTTTGTAGACAGAATCAATTGTGTGCGATTGGTCTCCATGGAACGCAGGAGGATGAGGGGTGATCTCAGAGACGTGTTTTAGATCATGAAAGGAATAGATCGGGCGATGCTCAGGTTCTCCTGCCCTTAGTAGGAGAATCGAGGTCCAGAGGACATACGTTTAAGGTGAAGGGGAAATGATTGAATAGGAATCTGAGGGGTAACGTTTTCACACAATGGGTGGTGGATGTATGGAACAAACTGCCAGATGAGGAATTTGAGGCGGGGACTATCCCAACGTTTATGAAATAGTTAGACAGGTTGGGTACATGAATAGGACAGATTTGGTGGGATATGGACCAATGCAGACAGGTGGAACTAGCGTAGATGGGGCCTGTTGGCTGACGTGGGCAAGTTGGGCCGAAGGGCCTGATTCCACACCATATCTATCTATGACTATATGAGTACAGGGCTGAACTACCTCCTCTGAAAGTTCGTTCCACACACCCACCACGGGTTTTGGCAACATCCTCGTAAATCTCCTCCATCACCTTTCCAGATTGATACCATCTTTCCTGTATCATGGTGCCCAAAACTGAACACAATACTCCAAATGCAGCCTCACCAACGTCTTACACAACCGCAACATAACCTCTATACACAATGCTCTGACAAAAGACGGCCAATGTAACAAAATACTTTTTGACCACACTATCAACCTGTGACACTATGTACCTATTTCAACACACTATGTACCTGTCGTCCTATATCCCTTTGTTCTACAGTTAATTCACATTTCTGCCTCATTTCCAGGTCAACGATACTGACACTTCTGAACTCACTGATGGTTTCACTTCCCATGTGCGTCTGATTGTGAATACACTTGCACTACAGCTGAACATCCAAATAAAGAATAATCTAGACTTAACTGCTCCTCCAAGTGCAGCGCTCTCCTCAGACATACTTCAAATATCTGCGAAGCCCTTTTGTGTAGTTCTGGTCACCATATTATACCAATGATGTCCTATTGCCAGAGGCGGTGGTGAACAGATTCACCAGGATGTTATCTGGAATGGACAGCGTTAGTTTGAGGACAGATTTGATCAGGTGGGATTGATCTTATTGGAGCAAGAATGTACATGGACGACCTTACTGAGGCTTGTAAAATTATGTCAACTACAGCAGGGTTGAGTAGATGGTCGCAGTTATTTCCCAGGCTGGGAGAATCTGAACCCAGAGAAGTTACGTTTAATCGAAAGGGGAGAGATTTAAGGGAATTCTGACTTCAAAGATGGTGCAATCTTTTCATTTGAGGCGGTGGGGACAGATACCATCTCAGCAAATAAACAGCATTTGGACAGGCGTTTGTTTCGGATAGGGATGGACAGATATGGGACAAATACAGGTGAATGAGATTACCGTAGATAGGTATCTCGGTCCGCATGGACCGCTGGGCTGAAGGGCCTGTTTCCCTGTTGTTCACATGACTGGAATCAGCGGTTCTGTAATCACTAATGTGCTCTGTCATCGGCCTCCCCAGTTGTAGCCACATTGCAGACACATCACTGACTGCACAACAGTGGCGATACTGTATTGGGTGGTGGTGTCACCAACAACGGAGGCACGTTGTTCATCTCCCTCGCAAGTGTCCAACAGGTGCTTCACTCTCCTTAAACTAAACTCTAGCCTAGAAATCCGAGGAATTAAACGCCAATAGGTGTCGAATGTTCTCACACCTGCAGTTTAAACAACAAAATGATATAACTGCCTATCATATACGTTGGTCGTTTTAATATGTCTCGGATCATTGAAGTGTTTCTTTCAGTTTCTATGTGTACCAGATATACACAGCAGGAAGGGAGAAATGCTCTCTTGAATTAATTAATAAATAGGCACAGAAATACAGACTGAGTGTGCGTGAGAGCTCTCTTAACTTCACTGGAATTTAGGATGAGAGAGGATCTTGTCGAAACATACAGAATTCTGAAGAAGGGTCTCCACCTATTCCTTCTCCCAAGAGATGCTGCCTGTCCCGCTGAGTTACTCCAGTTTTTTGTGTCTATCTTCTGTTGAAACCAGCATCTACAGTTCCTTCTTACACATATACATATCTTAAGGGATTGGACAGGCTAGATACAGGAAAAATGTTCCCGATGTTGTGGGAGTCCAGAAAAGGGATCACAGTTTACGAATAAGGGGTAGCTCAATTATTACTGAGATGAGGAAAAACTAATCTGTCGTCGACCTCCCCAGTTGAGATGAATTGTGAATCTGTAGAATTCTCTGCCACAGAAGTCAGTGGAGGCCAATTCACAGGAGGTTTTCAAGAGAGAGTCAGATATGGCTCTTACTGCTAACGGAATAAAGCTGCATGGGGAGAAAGCAGGAACGGGGTACTGATTTAGGATGGTCGGCCTTGATCATATTGAATGGCGGTCCTGGCTCAAAAGGCCAAATGGCAAATTCCTGCAACTATTTTCTATGTTTCTATGTTTCTGAACCATTGTGGACAGCCCAGACGGGTGAGTTGGTCATTAACTCTCAGACCGTCTTTGTTGTCAGGTCTGTAGGTTTGAATTAGCATCAACCTGTCAACTGGTCTGAAGTAGTTCAATAAAAAATAAACTGCAGATTGAACAGAACCTTGCCTTGTGTTCACCGGCTGGAACTAATATTCCCCACTGGGTGAATGGCACAGCACAATTGCTCAACTCTCCCTATCTCAGATCTGAAGCTGCATTTTAATTTTCAGCATTATGTGTTATTCTTTAAATTGTGTGCCGGAGAGAGGCAATTAGTATTTATAACGATTGTTAATTAAGATGAAAATCGCAAATGAATGCATCTTCACCTGCCGTGTTTACCAGCGTGGATAGAGCAGCAAGATGGAGTTAGTGCTCATTGCAGATGAGATTAATTACAGATACTGAACGTACGTTAACCCTTTACAGTCAAACATCTGCAATAATGCAAATCATATGTTTGTTATCCACTTTGGTATAAAATATAAAACACAGGAGTTAAGATGAAATGGAAGTATCACAACCTGATGCTTAGACAGAGAAACATAGAAAAATAGAAAACAATTGCAGGAGTGGGACATTCGGCCCTCGAGCCTGCACCACCATTCAACATGATCATGGCTGATCATCCTAAATCAGTAACCCGTTCCTGCTTTCTCCCCATATCCTTTGTTTCCGTGACCCGAAGTGCTATATCTAACTTTTGCTTGAAAGCATCCAGTAAATTGGCCTCCACTGCCTTCTGTGGCAGAGAATTCCACAGATTCACAACTCCCTGGGTGAAAAGTTTATCCTCACATCAGTCCTAAATAGTAAACCTCTTATTCTAAAACTGTGACCCCCGGACTCCCCCAACATCGGGAACATATTTTCTCATACAGCCTGTCCAATCCCTTAAGAATTTTATGTTTCTATAAGATTATAAGATCAGTGATAATGTCACTGCTTATCCCGACCCACCACTGACCACACTGATAATGTCACTGCTTATTCAGACCCATCACTGACCACACTGATAATGTCACTGCTTATCCAGACCCATCACTGACCACACTGATAATGACACTGCTTATCCAGACCCATCACTGACCACACTGATAATGTCACTGCTTATCCAGACCCATCACTGACCACACTGATAATGTCACTGCTTATCCATAGCCATCACTGACCACACTGATAATGTCACTGTTTATCCAGACCCATCACTGACCCCCCTGATAATGTCACTGTTTATCCAGACCCATCACTGACCACACTGATAATGTCACTGTTTATCCATAGCCATCACTGACCACACTGATAATGTCACTGCTTATCCAGACCCATCACTGACTGCACTGACGTCACACACAGGTAATTTCTTTGAATCATCCATTCCAAGGACATCTCACATAACAACCAGTTCCCAGTTCCGTCGCACAATGCTCAGATATATTTTCACCAGTAAAATCATTGGCAACATTGGCCTCGTGCTGAGCCACGGTAGATGATTGAACAAATATGCAGGTTACTGACCCACAGCTAACCATTGAACAGAAACTCTGACTGTTAATGTTAAAAAACAAGTGTGATTAACATGATTTGGCTTGAAGTGGATGATCAGCCATGGTAACAAAGAATGGCGGTGCTGGCTCGAAGGGCCTAATGGCCTCCTCCTGCACCTATTTTCTATGTTTCTATGTTTCGAAGTGAATCTGTTCTCCGATCCCAGGACAGAGATCTATGGACAAGTGAGGAATGTCTTACTGCCCTATTTGTGCACACACCCTCCAGTTATAGAGACATGGAGTCAGAGAATCTTAGAGGCTTCGGCCCAGACTGCCCACACTGGCCAACATGTCTCATCCACACTAGTCCCACCTGCCTTCGATCGGCACATATTCCTATCAATGGCTAATCGATGCCTGTCTAAATGGTCCTTCAAGTTTGAGAGAGTATTTTTGTGTTAGCACCTTAATATAATACATTTTATAATGAGTAGCTTTAGTATCTCTGTACCTGATAGTACCTTTTATAGTCAGCTTTTCTAAGAAGTGAGCAAAGAAGGTCGATCAGGGCAGATCTGTAGATATTGAATACATGGACTTCAGCATTGTATTCGAGAAGGTTCCTCGTGGTAGCTTGCTCTTGAAGGTTAGATCGCATGAGACGCAAGGAGAGATAGCTGAATGGATAGCAAATTGGCTTCATGGAAGGAAGCAGAGGGTGATAGTGGAAGGTTGCTTCTCAGACTGGACGCCAGTGACTAGTGGCATGCGTCAGGGTTCGCTGCTGGGCCCGTTACTGTTTGTCATCTATATCAAAGATTTGGATGAGATCACGCAGCGGCAAGATTAGCAAGTTTGTAGTTGAAACAAAAGTGGGTTGTTTTGCAGTCAGTAAAGATGTTTGTTATGAAGTGCAATATGATCTTTATCGATTAGTCACGTGTACTGAGGAATGGTTGATGGAATTAATGCAGATAAATATGAGAAGCATAGAAACATAGAAAATAGGTGCAGGAGGAAGCCATTTGGCACTTCTAGCCAGCACCGCCGTGCATTGTGATCATGGCAAAGCATCCACAATCAGTAACCTGTGCTGCCTTCTCCCCATATCCATTGATTCCGCTTGGCCCTAGAACTCCAGCTAACTCTCTTGTAAATTCATCCAGTGTGTTGGCCTCCACTGCCTTCGTAGGCAGAGAATTCCACAAATTCACAACTCTCTGGGTGAAAAAGTTTTTTTTCACCTCAGTTTGAAATGGCCTCCCCTTTAATCTTAGACTGTGCCCCCCTTGTTCTGGACTCCCCCAACATCGGGAATTTTTTTCCTGCATCTAGCTTCTCCAGTCCTTTTATAATTTTATCCATTTCTATAAGATTCCATCCCATACATCTGAATTCCAGTGAATACAAGCCCAGTCTTTCCAATCTTTCCTCATTTGACAGTCCCGCCATCCCGGGGATTAACCTCGTGATTCAACGATGCACTGCCTCAATCGCAAGGATGTCCTTCCTCAAATTAGGAGACCAAAACTGCACACAATATTCCAGATGTAGTCGCACCATTGCCCTATACAAATGCAGAAGGACCTCTTTACTCCTATAGTCAAATCAAAGTATGGTATTGCAAAGTGAGGTATTGCATTTTGAGAAATCTAACCTGGGCAGGACCGACACAGTGAATGGTAGGGTTCTGGGTAGTGTTGTAGGGCAGAGGGATCTAGGAGTGCAGGTGCACAGTTCCTTGAAGGCGGAAGCACAGGTCGATCTGGTGTTGACAAAAAGGCTTTTGGCACATTGGCCTTTATCAGCCAGAGTATGGAGTATGGATGTTGGGAGGTCATGTTGCAGTAATATAAGACCTTCGTGAGGCTGCATTTGGAGTATTATGTTCTGTTCTGGGTACCGTGTTATAGGAAAGACGTTGCCAAACTGGAAACGTTCCAGGTATATTTTACGAGGATAGTGCCAGTGTCTGACCTGTAGGAAGAGGTTGAGTAGGCTCGGACTATCCATTGGAGCACAAGAGGAAGAGGGGTGATCTTATTTAGGTGTATTTGATCATGAGAGGAATTGATCGGATAAATGCACAGATTCTCTTGCCCTGAGTACGAGAATCGAGCTCCAGAGGACATACTTTTAACATGAATAGGAAAAGCTGTCATTGGAATCGGTGGGATAACTCTTTCACACAAAGGGTGGTGGATGCATGGAACAAGCTGCCAGAAGAGGTAGTTGAGGCAGGGACAATCCCAACATTTAAGAAATTGTTAGACAGGTACACGAATAGGACGGGTTTGGAGGGATATGGATGAAACGGAGGCAGGTGGGAGCAGGGACATGTTGGACGGTGTGGGCAAGTTGGGCCGAAGGGCCTGTTTCCACAACGTATCACTCCATGACTCTATGAGCACCGGCCTGAAAAACCTCCTCTGGCAACTCGTTCCATTCACCCACCAAACTTTGTGTGATAAATTACCCCTCAGGTTCCGATGAAATGTTCCCACCTCATCTTAAACCTCCGTCCCATGGTTCTTGCTTCCCCTTCTCTGTGCGCCTGCCAGGTGTATTCCTTTCATTATTTTGTTCACCTCTAAAAGATCACCCCAGTTAATCCTGCGCATCAAAGAATAAATTACTAGCCTGCTGAATCTGTGGCTGTAGACCAGGCCCTCCAGTCCTGGCAACATCCTCGTAAATCTGCTCTACGCCCTTTGCAGATTTACACCATTTTCCAGATACTACGGTGCCCAACACTGAACACAATAATCTAAATATGGACTCACCAACGTCTTAAACAATTGCAACATGACCTCCCAACTTCAAAACTCAAAGCTCTCGCTGATGAAGGCCAATGTGCCTAAAGCCTTTTCGACCAAACTATTTACCTATGACGCTACATTTAACGCACGGTGTACCTGTCGTGCTAGATCCCTCTGCTCTACAGTTAATGCATCTTTTTGTCTCGGTTCCAGCTCATCGGGACTGACACCCCTGAATTCACAGATGGTTTCATTTCCAATCTGCGTCTGATTCTGAACAAACCTGCACTGCAGCTGAACATGAAATTATAGAAAAATCAAGACTTAACTGCTCCTCCACGTGCAGCGGCCTCCTCAGTTGTGCTTCAAATATCTGCGAGGCCCTTTTGTGTAGTTATGGTCACCATATCATGGAAATTATGTCCTATTGCCAGAGACAGTGCGGAACAGGTTCACCAGGATGTTATCTGGAATGAATAGTTAGAAGACAGATTAGATCTGTGCTGGGCTCAATGTTGTTTGTCATCCATATCAATGAGTTGCATGAAATTGTACAAAGACTAATTTTTAAGTTTGCAGTTGACACTAAAGTAGATGGTATCACAGACTGAAAATATTTAGCAAGAATTAAAGCAGGAACTTTTCAAATTGGAAAATGGGCTGAGAAATAGCAAACGGTGTTTCTTCCAGATAAGTGTGAGATTTTAATTTTTGAAGTAAAATCAGGGCATGATCGTTACCGTGAATGGTAGTTAGCTAGGGAGTGTTGTAGAGCAAAGGGATCCATACATTAGAAGTAACTCCAGCAAGTCTGCAGATGACACAATGCTGGGTGACAGTGTGAACTGCAAAGAGGATGTTAAGAGGTTGCAGGGTGACGTCGCCAGGTTTAGTGAGTGGGCAGATGCATGGCAGATGCAATATAATGTAGATAAATGTGAGGTTATCCACTTTGGCAGCATAAACAAAGAGACAGATTACTATCTCAATGGTGTCAGATGAGGTAACGGGGAAGTACAACACGACCTGGGTGTCCTTGTACACCAGTCACTGAAAGTAAGCGTGCAGGTACAGCAGGCATGGAAGAAAGATAATGGCATGTTGGCCTTCATTACGAGAGGATTTGAATAAAGGTGCAAAGAGGATCTTTTGCAGTTGTATTTTTTGGTCTCATAATTTGAGGAAGGACGTTGAGGCAGTGCGCCATATGTTCACGAGGTTAATCCCTGGGATGGCGGGACTGTCATATTAGGAAAGATTGGAAAGACTGGGCTTGTATTTACTGGAGTTTAGAAGGATGAGAGGGGATCTTATAGAGACGTATAAAATTATAAAAGTACTGGACAAGCTAGATGTAGGAAAAATATTTCCAAAGTTGGGGGAGTCTAGTACCAGGAGCCAAAGTCTAAGAATAAAGGGGAGGCCATTTAAAACTGAGGTGAGAAGAAACTTTTTCACCCAGAGACTTGTGAATTTATGGAATTTTCTGCCACAAAAGGCAATGGAGGCCAATTCACTGGATGAATTTGAAAGAGAGTTAGACAGAACTCTAGGGGATGGTGGAATCAAGCGATATGGGGAGAAGGCAGGCACAGGTTACTGATTGTGGATGATCAGCCATGATCACCATGAATGGCGGTGCTCGCTCGAAGGGTCTAATGGCCTCCCCCTGCACCTATTTTCTATGTTTCCAAGTTTCTATGTTACATAGTTCAAAGAAAAGGGACGAAATAGGGAGATGGGGTGGTGGAGAAGGTTTTTTGAAGCACTGTCTTCATCAATCAGTGAATAAAATTTAGAAGTTGGAAAATTACATTCAGTTCGACAAGACGTTGGTGAGGACGCACTTGGAGTAACGTGTATAATTTTTCGTCAGCATGTTTAGGAAATATGCCACTAATTTGTAAAGAGTCCTCAAAATATTTTACAACACGTTGCCAGAAAACAAGGGTCGGAGATACAGGGAAAGGCTGGGCTGCGAGGACTTTATTTCATGAAGCGCAGCAGGCAGTGGAGTGATCTCATGGAGGGGCAGGGTATCATAGGTAACATAGTAATATCAACACAAAGTCATTTGGACAGGTACATGAAGGGAATGGTTTAGAGGGAGATGATTCATATGCCGGTAAATGGGAATACTTCAGATGAACTAAAATGCACCATCCCACCCCATGAAACACGGCAGCCTTTGGCCAAACGTTGCGCCAGGTACAGCACTAACAAATATACTGCTTTTAAATGGCCCTTGGATATTCTGTTACCACAGAACTCTAACCTTGAAATCATGGGATTTGTCTGTCATATATATTGGTCATTTTTGATAACAGTCCCTGATCATTGAAGTGTTTATTTCAGTTTCTACGTGTGCCAGGTTTACACTGCATGATGGGAGATATGCTCTCTTGAATTGCATGATAAATAAGCACATAAATGAAGTCTGCGTGTGTGGCATCTTTCTCTGTGCCGCTGTGTGGACAGCCCAGACAGATGAGTTGGTCATTTACTCTCAGACCGACCTTACTGTCTGGTCTGTGGGTTTGAATTGACTTCTACCTGTCAACTGGCCTAAAGTAGTTCACTACAAAATAAACTGCAGATTGAACAGAGCCACAGCTCGTGTTCACCGGCTGGAACTAATATTTCCCATTGGGCGAAACGCACAGAACATTTACCCAACTCACCCTTTCTCAAATCTGAAGCTGCATTTTAATTTTCTGCATTTTGTGTTATTATTTCAAGTGTATGCCGGAGAGAGTTAATTAGCATTTTTAACCTGTGTTAATTAAGATGAAAATAACAAGTTAATGCATCTTCAGTTGCCGTGTTTACCAGCGTGGATAGAGCAGCAAGATAGAGTTCGTGCTCATTAAAGTTTAGATTAATTATGGATATTGAACTTGAGTTAACCCTTTAGAGTCGAACATTTGAATTAAAAAGAAGGGATTCTTTGAGAGGATCTGGGAAAAATTGATCGTTTATTTGAGTCATGACACCAACTAGATAAATGCCGAGCTAGATATTGGAAGATTGTGTTATATGGAACTAGATGTTATGTTTGTGCGAATATTGAAATATTTCTAGATAACCAACATTGTTACTTTTTCATATTTTATTTGGCAAGTGTACCACACTGTCTTATTCAAATGTATTTATTTATTTATCTCCTTTGTTTATTTATTCATTTATTTTTGTTGTTTTTCTTATTTTATTTTATTTATGTTCATGATGTTGTACTGTTTTGTATATATCTCTGTGAAAAATCAATAAAAACTGAAGAGAAAAAAAAGAAAGGTTGCTTTATTTTACATCATATCAAATGTAAAACATCGGGGGCAGATTTAATGAGATCATGTCACTGGTTATCCAGACCCATCACTGACCACACTGATAATGTCACTGCTTATCCAGACCATTCATTGACAACACTGATAATGCCACTGCTTATCCAGACCCATCACCGACCACACTGATAATGGTACTGCTTATCCAGACCCATCACTGACCAAACTGATAATGTCACTGCTTATCCAGACCCATCACTGACCACACTGATAATGTCACTGCTTGTCCAGACCCATCGCTGACCACACTGATAATGTCACTACTTATCCAGAGAGAAAGAGAGTGAAGAGTGTGGGGAGGAAGAGGAGATGAGTGTGGGGAGAAAGGGAGCTGTGTGGGGAGAGAAAGGGGAGGAGTGGAGAGAAAGGAGGAGGATTGTGGGGATGGAGGGTGGGAAGAAAGGGAGTGTGGGGAGAGGAATTTAATAGTGTGGGGAGAGAGAGGTAGTGGGGAGAGAGAGGAGGCAGGATGACCGTGGTGAGCGAGCGGGGAGTGTGGAGAGAGACGGGGAGTGTGGGGAGAATGATGGGGAGGAGTGTGGGGAGAAAGGTGGTTTTAGGGGACAGGGGAGGGAGGAGTGTGAGAGAGAGGGAGGAAGGTTTGTGTGGAGAGAGAGTGGGAGGAATGTGGGGATGGAGGGGGTGGAGTGGGGAAGAGGGAGAGGAGGTGGGTGTGGGAGAGAGGAAGGTGTGTGGGGTGAGAGAGAGGAAGGAGTGTTGGGGAGGAGGGGGATTGTGGAGAGAAAGGAGGAATGTGGGAATTGAGAGGGGAGGACTGTGGGGAGAGGGAGGGGAGGAGTGGGGATACGGAGGGAGAGGAGTGTGAGAGAACGGGAGGAGGGATTGTGTGGAGAGAGAAAGGATGCAGGGGGGAGTGTGGGAGAGGGAGAGGAGGTGGGTGGGGGAGATAGGAAAATGTAGCAAGAGAACGGGAGGAGTGTGGGGAGAGGGGGAGGAGTGGGGAGACAGTGTGGGAGGAGTGTGAAAGAGAGGGAGGAAGGATAGTGTGGAGAGCGAGTTAGAGGAATGTGAGGATGGAGGGGAGGAGTGGGGAGAGTGAAACGAGGGTAGGGGAGGAATGTAGCGAGAGCGAGGGGTACAGGGGAAAGAGGTACAAGAGGAGTGATGGGAGAGAGTGGAGGAGTGGGGAGTGAGTGGAGGAATGTGGCAGAGAAATGGGAGGGGAGGGATAGAGGAAGGAGTGAGGCGAGAGAGGGGAGGTATGTGGGGAGAGAGAGATGGGGCAGAGAATGGACGAACGGGGGAGAGAGGTGAGGAGATAGAGGTGGAGGTGTGTGGGGAATGAGGGGGAATGTGGGGAGAGAGAGGGGGAATGGGGAGACAGAGGGGGAGGAGTGTGGGGACACAGAATGAGAGGAGTGGTGAGTGTGTGGGGAGAAACACAGAGTGTGGGGTGGAGAATGAGAGGAGAGTGGGGAGAGAGGGGGTGTGGAGAGAGATGGGGAGGTGTGTGGGGAGAGAGATTGGAGGTGGCAGGACAGAGGGGAGTGTCGGGAGAGAGTGGGGAGGATTGTGGAGAGAGGGGAGGAGATGGGAAGTCAGACGGTCAGAAAATTGGGGAGAGAGACGGGGGATCGGTATGGGAGAGAGAGAATGGACGGAGGGGGAGGGAGAGAGGCAGAGAGAGTGAGGAGTGTTGGGGAGACGCATTATGTGTTACTCACATGTATGCAGGAGAAAGATATTTATTCATTTTAACCACTGCCTATTAAAATGAAAATAACAAATAAAAACGTCTGCACCGGCCAACGTGGATAGAACAGCAAGATGCAGTGAGAGCTCATTAGAGATGAGATTAATTACTGATAGTGTCACTGCTTATCCAGACCCATCACTGACCACACTGATAATGTCACTGCTTATCCAGACCCATCACTGACCACACTGATAATGTCACGGCTTATCCAGACCCATCACTAACCACACTGATAATGTCACTGCTAATCCACACCCATCACTGACCACATTAACGTCACACACAGGTATGTTCTTTGTATCATCCATTCCAAGGACATCTCACATACTGTAACAACCAGCTACCCAGTTCCATCGCACGCTGCTCAAATATATTTTCACCAGTGACAACATTGACAACATTTGCCTCGTGCTGATTGGTACGGACACCTCTGAACTCACTGATGGTTTCACGTCCCATCTGCTTATGATTCTGAACGCATTTGCGCTACAAATGAATACCCATAAACAGAAAAATCAAGACTTAACTGTTCCTCCAAGTTCCAGCGCTTTCCTCAGTTGTACTTCAAATATCTGCGAGGCCCTTTTGTGTAGTTCTGGTCACCATATTACAGATATGATGTCCTGTTGCCAGAGACAGTGCGGAACAGATTCACCAGGATGTTATCTGGAATGGACAGCGTTAGTTTGAAGACAGAATCAATTGGGTGGGATTGTTCTCCTTGGAGCGCAGGAGGACGAGGGGTGATCTTATAGACATGTTTTAGATCATGAAAGGAATAGATGTAGTGGATGCTCGGATTCTCCTGCCCTGAATAGGCGAATCGAGGTCCAGAGGACATACGTTTAAGTTGAAGGGAAAATCATTGAATAGGAATCTGAGGGGTAACTTTTTCACACAATGGGTGGTGGATGTATGGAACAAACTGCCAGATGAGGAATTTGAGGCAGGGACTATCCCAACATTTATGAAATAGTTAGACAGGTTGGGTACATGAATAGGACAGGTTTGGTGGGATATGGACCAAATGCAGACAGGTGGAACTAATGTAGATGGGGCCTGATGGCTGGTGTGGGCAAGTTGGGCTGAAGGGCCTGATTCCACACCATATCACTCTATGACTATGAGTACAGGGCTGAACTACCTCCTCTGGCACCTCGTTCCACACACCCACCACCCTTTGTGTGAAAAATACCCCTCAGGTTCAGATTAAATTTCACCCCCTCATCTTAAACCTGCTCCCCATGGTTCCTGCTTCCACTTCTCTGTGCGTCTGCCAGATCTATTCCTCTCATTATTTTGTTGATCTGTAGAAGATCATCCCTCATCCTCCTGCATCAAGAGATATAGGCCTCGGTTGCAGTTCATCGGTACCGACACTTCAGAACTCACTGGTGGTTTCACTTCCCATGTGCGTCTGATTGTGAACACACTTGCACGACAGCTGAACATCCAAACAAAGAATAACCAAGACTTAACTGCTCCTCCAAGTGCAGCGCTCTCCTACGTCGCACTTCAAATATCTGCGAGGCCCTTTTGTGTAGTTCTGGTCACCATATTATACAAATGATGTCCCGTTGCCAGAGGCAGTGCGGAACAGATTCATCAGGATGTTATTTGGAATGGACAGCGTTAGTTTGAGGACAGATTTGATCGGGTGGGATTGATCTCATTGGAGCAAGACTGCAGAGGGATGACCTTACTGAGGCTTGTAAAATTATGTCAACTATAGCAGGGTTGAGTAGATGGTCACAGTTATTTCCCAGGCTGTGAGATTCTAAACCCAGAGAACTTACGTTTATTCGAAAGGGGAGAGGTTTAAGGGAATTCTGACTTCAAATATGCAGCAATCTTTTCATTTGAGGCGGTGGGGACAGATACCATCACAGCAAATAAACAGCATTTAGACAGCCGTTGTTTCGGATAGGAATGGAGGGATATGGGACAAATACAGGTGAATGAGATTACCGTAGATATGCATCTCGGTCCGAATGGACGAGTCGGGCCGAAGGGCCTGTTTCCCTGCAGTTCCCATGACTGGAATCAGCGGTTCTGTAATCACGAATGTGCTCTGTCATCGGCCTCCCCAGTTGTAGCCACATAGCAGACACATCACTGACTGCACAACAGTGGCGATACTGTATTGGGTGGTGGTGTCACCAACAACGGAGGCACATTGTTCATCTCCCTCACAAGTGTCCAACAGGTGCTTCACTCTCCTCAAACTAAACTCTAGCCTAGAAATCCGAGGAATTACACGCCAACAGGTGTCGAATTTTCTCAAACCTGCAGTTTAAACAACAACACGATATAACTGCCTATCATATACGTTGGTCGTTTTAATATGTCTCAGATCATTGAAGTGTTTCTTTCAGTTTCTATGTGTGCCAAATATATACAGCAGGAAGGGAGAAACGCTCTCGTATTAATTAATAAATAGGCACAGAAATACAGACTGAGTGTGTGTGAGAGCTCTCATGAATTAACTGGAATTTAGGATGAGAGGTGATCTTGACGAAACATATAGAATTCTGAAGAAGGGTCTCCACCCATTCCTTCTCCCAAGAGATGCTGCCTGTCCCGCTGAGTTACTCCAGCTTTTTGTGTCTATGTTCTGTTTAAACCAGCATCTGCAGTTCCTTCTTACACATATACAATTCTTAAGGGATTGGACAGGCTAGAGAGAGGAAAAATGTTCCCGATGCTGTGGGAGTCCAGAACAGGGATCACAGTTTACGAATAAGGGGTAGCTCAATTATTACTGAGATGAGGAAAAACTGAACTGTCGTCGGCCTCCCCAGTTGAGATGAATTGTGAATCTGTGGAATCTGAGGGGTAATTTTTCACATAAAGCATGGTGGGTGTGTGGAACGAGCTGCCAGAGGAGGTAGTTCAAACCTGTACCCATAGAGTCATAGAGTGATATGGTGTGGAAACAGGCCCTTCGGCCCAACTTGCCCACTCCAGCCAAAATGCCACATCTACACTAGTCCCACCTGTCTGCATTTGGTCCATTTCCCACCAAACCTGTCCTATTCATGCACCTGTCTAACTGTTTCATGAATGTTGGGATAGTCCCTGCCTTAAATACCTCCTCTGGCAGTTTGCTCCATTCATCCAACACCCACTGTGTGAAAATGTTACCCCTCAGATTCCTATTCAATCATTTCCCCTTCACCTTAAACGTATGTCCTCTAGACCTCGATTCTCCTAATCAGGGCTGGAGAAGCTGAGCATCTACCCGATCTATTCCTTTCATGATCTAAAGCATGTCTATAAGATCACCCCTCATCCTCCTGCGCTCCAAGGAGACCAATCCCACCCAATTGATTCTGTCTTCAAACTAACGCTGTCCATTCCAGATAACATTCTGGTGAATCTGTTCCACACTGTCTCTGGCAACACGACATTGTTTCTATAATATGGTGACCAGAACTACACAAAATGGCCTCGCAGATATTTGAAGTACGACTGAGGAGAGCGCTGCACTTGGAGGAACAGTTAAGTCTTGATTTTTCTGTATTTTGGTGTTCATTTGTAGTGCAAGTGTGTTCAGAATCAGACGCAGATGGGAAGTGAAACCATCAGCGAGTTCAGAGGTGTCCGTGCCAATCAGCACGAGGCAAATGCTGTCAAAGGTGTCAATGGTGAAAATATATCTGAGCAGCGTGCGATGGAACTGGGTAGCTGGTTGTTACAGTATGTGGGATGTTCTTGGATTGGATGATACAAAGAACATACCTGTGCGTGACGTTAATTCAGGATTCAGGATTCAGGATATCTTTATTTGTCATCCAAAAAACATTTTTTTTGGACGAGATTTCGTCAGTGATGTGTCTGGATAAGCAGTGACATTATCAGTGTGGCCAGTGATGGGCCTGGGTAAGCAGTGACATTGTCAACGTGGTCAGTGATGGGTCTGGATAAGCAGTGTCATTATTAGCGTGGTCAGTGATGGGTCAGGATAAGCAGTGACCTGATCAGTGTGGTCAGCGATGGTGAGTAATTGTGCTATGCCATTCACCCAGTGGGGACTATTAGTTCCAGCCGGTGAACACAAGGCGAGGTTCTGTTCAATCTGCAGTTTATTTTTTTATTGAACTACTTCAGACCAGTTGACAGGTTGATGCTAATTCAAACCCACAGACATGACAGCAAAGTCGTTCTGAGCGTTAATGACCAACTCACCCGTCTATGCTGTCCACAGTGGTTTCGAAACATAGAAACAAAGAAAATACTTGCAGGAGTAGGCCATTTGTCCTTTTGAGCCCGCACCGCCATTCAAAATGATCATGGCCGACCATCCTAAATCAGTACCCCGTTCCTGATTTCTCCCCGTGCAACTTTATTCCGTTAGCCCTAAGAGCTATATCTGACTCTCCCATGAAAACCTCCTGTGAATTGACCTCCACTGCCTTCTGTGGCAGAGATTTCCACAGATTCACAATTCATCTCAACTGGCGAGGTCGACGACAGATCAGTTTTTCCTCATCTCAGTAATAATTGAGCCACCCCTTATTCGTAAACTGTGATCCCTTTTCTGGACTCCCACAACATCGGGAATATTTTTCCTGTATCTAGCCTGTCCAATCCCTTAAGATATGTATATGTGTAAGAAGGAACTGCAGATGCTGGTTTAAATAGAAGATAGACACAAAAAGCTGGAGTAACTCAGCGGGACAGGCAGCATCTCTTGGGAGAAGGAATGGGTGGAGACCCTTCTTCAGAATTCTACATGTTTCGACAAGATCCCCTCTCATCCTAAATTCCAGTGAATTTAAGAGAGCTCTCACACGCACTCAGTCTGTATTTCTGTGCCTATATATGAACTAATTCAAGAGAGCGTTTCTCGCTTCCTGCTGTGTATAACTGACACACAGAGAAACTGAAAGAAACACTTCAATGATCAGAGACATATTAAAATGACCAACGTATATGACAGGCAGTTATATCATTTTGTTGTTTAAACTGCAGGTGTGAGAACTTTCGACACCTATTTACGTTTAATTCCTCGGATGTCCAGGCTAGAGTTTAGTTTGAGGAGAGTGAAACACCTGTTGGACACTTGTGAGGGTGATGAACAATGTGCCTCCGTTGTTGGTGACACCACCACCCAATACAGTATCGCCACTGTTGTGCAGTCAGTGATGTGTCTGCTATGTGGCTACAACTGGGGAGACCGATGACAGAGCACATTAGAGATAACAGAACCTCTGATTCCAGTCATGGGAACAGCAGGGAAACAGGTCCTTCGGCCCGACTGCAGACCGGGATGCCTATCTACGGTAATCTCATTCACCTGTATTTGTCCCAAATCCGTCCATTTCCATCCGAAACAAATGGCTGTCCAAATGCTGTTTATTTGCTGTGATGGTATCTGTCCCCACCGCCTCAAAAGAAAATATTGTTCCATCGTTGAAGTCAGAATTCCCTTAAATCTCTCCCCTTTCAATTAAACGTACGTTCTCTAGGTTTAGATTCTCCCAGCCTGGGAAATAACTGTGACCATCTACTCAACCCTGCTGTAGTTGACATAATTTTACAAGCCTCAGTAAGGTCGTCCCTCTGCATTATTGCTCCAATGAGATCAATCCCACCTGATCAAATCTGTCCTCAAACTAACGCTGTCCATTCCAGATAACATCCTGGTGAATCTGTTCCGCACTGCCTCTGGCAATAGGACATCATTTGTGTAATATGGTGACCAGAACTACGCAAAAGGGCCTCGCAGATATTCGAAGTACGACTGAGGAGAGCGCTGCACTTGGAGGAGCAGTTAAGTCTTGATTATTCTTTATTTGGATGTTCACCTGTAGTGCAAATGTATTCAAAATCAGACGCACATGGGAAGTGAAACCATCAGTGAGTTCAGAAGTGTCAGTACCGCTGACCTGGAACCGAGGCAGAAAGGTGAATGAACTGTAGAGCAGAGCGATCTAGGACGACAGGTACATCGTGTATTGAATGTAGCGTCACGGGTTGATAGTGTGGTCAAAAAGACTTTTGTAACATTGGCCGTCTTCGGTCATAGCATTGTGTATAGATATACGGAGGTTATGTTGCCGTTGTGTAAGACGTTGGTGAGGCCGCATTTGGAATATTGTGTTCTGTTGTGGGCACCATGATACAGGAAAGATGGTGTCAATCTGGAAAGGTGATAGAGGAGATTTACGAGGATGTTACCAGGAACAGTGGGCCTGATCTGGAGGGACAGGTTCAGCAGGCTGGTACTATATCCCTTGGTGCATATAGGCTAGTACTATATCCCTTGGTGCATATAGGCCAGTACTATATCCCTTGGTGCATATAGGCTAGTACTATATCCCTTGGTGCATATAGGCCAGTACTATATCCCTTGGTGCATATAGGCTAGTACTATATCCCTTGGTTCATATAGGCTAGTACTATATCCCTTGGTGCATATAGGCTAGTACTATATCCCTTGGTGCATATAGGCTAGTACTATATCCCTTGGTTCATATATGCTAGTACTATATCCCTTGGTGCATATAGGCTAGTACTATATCCCTTGGTGCATATAGGCTAGTACTATATCCCTTGCTGCAGGAGGATGAGGGATGATCTTCTACAGCTGGACAATATAATGAGAGGAATAGATCTGGTAGATGCACAGAGAAGGGGAATCAAGAACCAGGGGGCTAGGTTTAAGATGAGGTGGGGGGGGGGGGGGGGTTTAATCGGAACCTGAGGGGTATTTTTCACACAAAGGTTGGGGGGGTGTGGAACGAACTGCCAGAGGAGGTAGTTCAGCCCTGTACTCATAGAGTCATAGAGTGATATGGTGTGGAATCAGGCACTTTGGCCCAACATGCCCACACCAGCAAACAGGCCCCATCTACATTAGTTCCACCTGTCTGCATTTGGTCCATATCCCACCAAACCTGTCCTATTCATGTACCCAACCTGTCTAACTGTTTCACAAATATTGGGATAGCCCCTGCCTCAAATACCTCCTCAGGCAGTTTGTTCCATACATCCACCACCCATTGTGTGAAAAGGTTACCCCTCAGATTCCTATTCGATCATTTTCCATTCAACTTAAACGTATGTCCTCTGGACCTCGATTCTCCTACTCAGGGCAGGAGAAGCTGAGCATCTACCCGATCTATTCCTTTCATGATCTAAAACACGTCTATGAGATTACCCCTCATCCTCCTGCGCTCCAAGAAGACCAAGCCCAGCCAGTTGATTATGTCTTCAAACTAACGCTGTCCATTCCAGATAACATCCTGGTGAATCTGTTCCGCGCTGTCTCTGGCAACAGGACATCATATCTATAATATGGTGACCAGAACTACACAAAAAGGCCTTGCAGATATTTTAAGTACAACTGAGGAGAGCACTGGAACTTGCAAGAGCAGTTAAGTCTTGATTTTTCTGTATTTGGGTGATCATTCGTAGTGTAAGTGTGTTCAGAATCAGACGCAGATGGGAAGTGAAACCATCAGTGAGTTCAGAGGTGTCCGTACCAATCAGGACGGGGCAAATGTTGTCAAAGGTGGTGAAAATATATTTGAGCAGCGTGCGATGGAACTGGGTAGCTGGTTGTTACAGTATGTGAGATGTCCTTGGAATGGATGATACAAAGAACATACCTGTGTGTGACGTCAGTGTGGTCAGTGATGGGTCTGGATAAGCAGTGACATTATCAGTGTGGTCAGTGATAGGTCCGGATAAGCAGTGACATTATCAGTGTGGTCAGTGATGGGTCTGGATAAGCAGTGACATTATCAGTATGGTCAGTGATAGGTCTGGATAAGCAGTGATATTATCAGTAATTAATCTCATCTCTAATGAGCTCTCACTGCATCTTGCTGTTCTATCCACGTTGGCAGGTGCAGACATATTTATTTGTTATTTTCATTTTAATAGGCAGTAGTTAAAATGAGTAAATAACTTTCTCCGGCATACAAGTGATAGAGTAACACATAATGCGTCTCCCCCAACACTCCTCACTCTCTCTGCCTCTCTCCCTCCCCCTCCGCCATTCACTCTCCCCACATACTAATCCCCCTCTTGCTCACCAATTTTCCGACCCTCTGACTTCCCACCTCCTCCCTTCTCTCCACACTCCTCCCCACTATCTCCCCACACTCCTCTCTGCCCTGCCACACTCCTCTAATCTCTTTCCCCACACTGCTCCCCCTCTCTCTCCGCACTTCCTCTCTCCCCACTCTCCTCTCACTCTCCATCCCCACACTCCGTCTTTCTCCCCACACCCTCACTACTCCTCCCCCTCTGTCTCCCCACACTCCTCCCCCTCTCTCTCTCCCCACATTCCTCCCCATCTCTCTCCCCACGCACAACCCCCTCTCTGCCCACACTCCTCCCCCTCTCTCCCCACACCCCCTCTATCTCTCCCAATACTCCACCACCCTCCCGTCACTCCTATCCCTCTCTCCCCCCTCCTCTCGGTCCCCATCCCTCCACTCTTTCCATACCATCCTTCCTCCCTCTCTCTCACACTCCTCCCTCCCCTGTCCCCTAAAACAACCTATTTCCCCACACTCCTCCCCGTCATTTAACCCACACTCCCCCTCTCTCCCACCACACTCCCCCTCGCTCTCCACATTCATCCTACCTTCTCTCTCTTCCCACAGTATTCAATTCCTCTCCCCACATCCCCTCTCTTCCCATCCTCCATTCCCACACTCCTCCTCCTTTCTCTCCACTCCTCCCCTTTCTCTCTCCACACACCTTCCTCTCTCCCCACTCACCTCCCTTACTCTCCACACTCCTTCCCTCTTCCTCTCCACAATCCTCACTCTCTCTCTCTCTCTCTCTCTCTGGATAAGCAGTGACATTATCAGTGTGGTCAGTGATGGGTCTGGATAAGCAGTGACATTATCAGTGTGGTCAGTGATGGGTGTGGATAAGCAGTGACATGATCACATTAAATCTGACCCCGATGTTTTACATTTGATAAGATGTAAAATAAAGGATCCTTTCTTTTTTTCAATCAGATTTTATTGATTTTTCACAGAGATATATACAAAACAGTACATCATCGACATAAATAAAATAAAATAAGAAAAATATCAAAAATGAATAAATAAATAAAGGTGATAGATAAATAAATAAATGCATATGCATAAGACAGTGTGGTACACTTACTAAATAAAATATTAAAAAGTAACGATTGTTATCTAGAGGTATTTCAATATTCGCACAAACATACCATCTAGTTCTATATAACACAATCTTCCAATATCTAGCTCGGCATTTATCTAGTTGGTGTCATGGCTCAAATAAACGATCCATTTTTCCCAGATCCTCTCAAAAAATCCCTTCTTTTTAATTCAAATGTTCGGTTCTAAAGGGTCAACTCAAGTTCAATATCCATAATTAATCTAAACTTTAATGAGAACTAACTCCATTTTGCTGCTCGATCCACGCTGGTAAACACGGCAGCTGAAGATGCATTAACTTGTTATTTTCTTCTTAATTAACACAGGTTAGAAATGGTAATGAACTCTCTCCGGCATACATTTGAAAGAATAATACACAACGCTGACAATTAAAACGTATCTTCAGATCTGAGAAAGGGGGAGTTGAGTAACTGTGCTCTTCCCTTCGCCCAGTGGGAATATTAATTCCAGGCGGTGAACACTACCTGTGGGTCTATTCAATCTGCAGTTTATTTTGTAGTGAACTACTTCAGACCAGTCGACAGGTAGATGTGAATTCAAACCCTCAGGCCAGACAACAAGGTCGTTCTGAGAGTAAATGACCAACTCATCCGTCTGGGCTGTCTACACAGCGGCACAGAGAAAGCTGCCACACACGCAGACTTTATTTGTGTGCTTATTTATCAAGTAGTTCAAGCGAGAAAATCTCCCGTCGTGCAGTGCAAACCTGGCACTCGTAGACACTGAAATAAACACTTCAATGATCAAGGACTATTATAAAAATGACCAATGTATATGACAGGCAATTATGTTATGTTTTTTGCATCTTTGAGCAATGTGGACACCTGCTGATGTTTAATTCCTCTGATTTCAAGGCAACAGTTTAGCGGTAACCTAATATCAAGAACATAAATGTGTATAGTAAAAGCTTATTTAGGTATGTCAAGAGTTTAAAAATGGTAAGATAAATGTGGGTCCCTTGAAGACAGAAGCAGGCGAATTTATTAAGGAAACAAGGAAATGGCAGACGAGCTGACCAGGTACATTGGATCTGTCTTAATAAGGAAGACACAATCAATCTCCCAGATGTACTAGTGGACGGAGGTCTTAGGGTGACGGACGAACTGAAGGAAATTCACATTTGGCAGGAAATGGTGTTGGGTAGACTGACGGGATTGAAGGCTGATAAATCCCCAGGGCCTGATGGTCTACATCACAGGGTACTTAAGGAAGTGGCTCTAGAAATTGTGGACGAATTGGTGATCATTTTCCAATGTTCTATAGATTCAGGAGCAGTTCCCGTGGATTGGACGGTAGCTAATGTTATTCCACTTTTTAAGAAAGGAGGAGACAGAAAATGGGAAACATAGAAAATAGGTACAGGAGTAGTCCATTCGGCCCTTCGAGCCTGCACCGCCATTCAATATGATTATGGCTGATCATCCAGCTCAGTAACCTCTACCTGCCTTCTCTCCATACCCCCTGATCCCTTTAGCCACAAGGGCCACTTCTAACTCCCTCTTAAATATAGCCAATGAACTGGCCTCAATTACCTTCTGTTTATAGAGAACTAGACCGAGTGGGCCCGTTGGGCCCGTCCTCGTAGGGTTTCCATTGTAACCGGGAGGGGAGGAAAGGGGGAGGGTTGGGGGAGGGAAGGGGGAGGGAGGAGGGGAGGGAGGGGGAGGGGAGGGGGGGAGGGGGAGGGAGAGGGGAGGGAGGGGGGAGGGAGGGGGAGAGGGGGGGATGGGAGGGGGGAGGGGGGAAGGGAGGAGGGAAGGGGGGAGGGAGAGGGGGGAGGGAGGTGGGTAGGTGGGAGGGAGGGAGGGGGACCTCCCCTTTTCCCAGTACCCCTCTTTCCCCGTTGGGCCCGTCCTCGTAGGGTTTCCATTGTAACCGGGAGGAGGGGAGGGGCGGGAAGGGGGAGGGAGGGAGGAGGGAGGTATGGAGGGAGGAGGGGAGGGGAGGGAGGGGGAGGGAGGGGGGTAGGGGGGAGGGGGAGGGAGGGGGAGGGGAGAGGGGAGGGGGAAGGGGGGAGGGAGGGGGACCTCCCTTTTCCCAGTACTCCTCTTTCCCCGTTGGGCCCGTCCTCGTAGGGTTTCAATTGTAACCGGGAGGGGGGGGAGGGAGGGTGGAAGGAGGGGGGAGAGGGATGGAAGGGTGGAGGGAGGGGGGTAGGGATTGGGGAGGGAGGGATGGAGGGAAGGAGGGAGGGGGGAGTTAGGGGGGAGGGAGGGGGGAGGTAGTTGGGGAGGGAGGGGGAGGAGGGGGGGAGGGAGTGGGGATGGAGGTGGGAAGGAGGGGGATGAAGGGGTTGAGGGGGGAAGGGGGACCTCCCCTTTTCCCAGTACCCCTCTTTCCCCGTTGGGCCCGTCCTCATAGGGTTTCCATTGTAACCGGGAGGGGGGAGGGAGGGAGGAGGGAGGTGTGGAGGGAGGAGGGGAGGGGGAGGGAGGAAGGGGAGGGGGGGAGGGGAGGGAGGGGGATCTCCCCTTTTCCCAGTACCCCTCTTTCCCCGTTGGGCCCGTCCCCGTAGGGTTTCCTTTGTAACCAGAAGGGGGGGAGGGAGGTTGTAAGGAGGGGGGAGGGGGAGAGGGATGGAAGGTGGAGGGAGGGGGGGGAGGGATGGAGGGAAAGAGGGAGGGGGGGGAGGGATGGAGGGAAAGAGGGAGGGGGGAGGGAGGGGGGAGGGGGAGAGGGATGGAAGTGTGGAGGGAGGGGGGGGAGGGATGGAGGGAAAGAGGGAGGGGGGAGTTAGGGGAGGAGGGGTGAGGGAGTTGGGGAGGGAGTTGGGAGGAGGGGGGGAGGGAGTGGGGATGGAGGTGGGAAGGAGTGGGGAGGAAGGGGTTGAGGGGGGAAGGGGGGGGGGGGAGGGAATAGGGGCCCCATGCTGATCTGTGTATGTTAAGTGACTTGCACAACTTTTAAAAACTGGCAGTTGCTTTTCGCAACAATGTTGCAACCATCTCACACAAGCATTGTGACGTCACAAGCTGAAGACCTTGAAAAAAAAGGTCAGAAAAAAAATTATGTAAATTTAAAACCGAGCTGATCTCTCATTGGTGCACGGGTGCCATTGTGACATCACGCGCTGAAGCCCCCTTGAAGAAAAGGGTTAGAAATGAAAATTTAAACTTTAATATCTCTCTAGCTTAAAAAAGGTAGCTTCAATTTGAACGAAAGTACTTACAATAGTTGCCCATGTTAATGGTGAATATGGCGGTACAAAAATCGTAGCGCTTTGGTGTACCGTCTGGGAGGAGTAGGGTTTGTGTAGATGGTTTATATGCAACCAATAACATAGTTACCTCAGTACCATTAACCCCGCCTAGTTAACATCAATCATAACGCCTTCCCTTCCTGGGTACAGTTCGGTAGAGGAACGTAGCCAGTGCTTGAAGATGTATGTAATACGCTGTGCTATCATTAAAAGATGTTGTACGCTTTAAGAGTTTGTGAAGTAGTAATGTACATGGTGTCGGAAGTGGAAGACACTTGCGTCTCCTGTCTGTCGGGTTTTATTTCTTTCTTTTGATTTGTGCCTTTTTTGTGCTTAATCTCTCTGACCATGGCGTCCTCTTGCAGAAAGCCCGCGCAGCTTGTCTTTGATGCTGACATTTCTGAGCGCTGGGACACGTTTGAGTTTGATTTCACCCACTTTGTCAACGTCGCACATCGCGCTGATCCTGACTCCCTTAAAGCCTCCCTCCTACTCAACCTTGTCGGACCTGATGCCATGAAGAGAGCCAGAACTTTCACCTATGCTCCAGCGGTCCTGGGCGACGACGACGTGGAGATTACCCCTGCAGAATCTGCCAGTGACCCCGCTTGCCCTGCTACGTAAGTTCAGGGAGATTTGTGACCTGCCCTCGAACCGCATTCTGCAGAGGGCACGGTTCTTTACAAGAAAACAGTTGCCGGATGAACCTGTTGAATGTTTTATTGCTGATTTGCGTTATCTCGCCCAGCGGTGCCGTTTTGGTGACATGACGGAGCAGCTCACTAGAGACATTTTAGTAACTGGCATGCGTGACCAGCAGCTACGATGTGAGCTTCTAAGGGATCCGGATCTAACGTTGGAAAAAGCTATGCATGCCTGCAGATTGTCTGAGGTCGTTGTATTGCCAGATGACCACCGAGACTCGGCCAATAAGTCTATCAACCTGGCTGGGTGTAGGAGACCCCAGCCTCGGATGGTAAACAATGCTTTTCTGCCGCGTGCCAACCCAGGTCCTGGTGAAGTGCCCAAAAAAGGTGCCCAAACTGTAACTACATGCACCATAGACTGTCTACCTGCCCTGCTTATGGCAAATTTTGTAACTTTTGTAAAAAGTTAAACCACTTCTCTGCGGCCTGTCGCTCGATCCGTTCCCGTGGGAGACGGGCACAGATTTCCAGACCCAGTCTAAACATGCTGAGGCAATCTGATGGCTGTTACGATTTACAGCCCAGCCTGGTCGACCTCCTACGAGGCAGATCCAATTAATCCTCCTGAGAATTCGAATGTGTTTACCCTCCTACACACAACCGCCCAACGCTCTGATCCCTCTGTAGCTCTGACTGTCAATGGTGTGTCCTTCCTTGCAAAGCTGGATACAGGTGCGAAGGTCAACGTATTGTCAATAAATCTTTTCAATAAGATAAGGAATAATGAGCCCCTGGTTGTTGACAACGCTACGTTGCATGCCTATGGTGGAGAAATTCTAAGGCCTGTGGGGAGGGCTGCTTTAACTTGTGTGCTGCAAAAGGCAACGAGAAACCTCGTTTTCTATGTTTTGAACTCTGACTGTGTAACCCTGCTGGGCAACCGTGCGTGCCAAGATCTTGGCCTGGTGTCCTTCGACCGCACGGTCCACAAAGTGCAACTGTCGTTCAACCCTGTTGTGGAATACCAGGACCTGTTCAACGATGACCTGGGAAAGTTACCACTCACATATCGTATTTCCGTTGACCCAAACGTACAACCTGTAGCCCGCGCAGCTCACAGGGTGTCTCACGCCATGAAAGACAGGGTCGAGGCGATGCTGAATAACATGGTCGAAAAGGGGGTGCTAGAAGCGGTTAGCGATCCCACCGCTTGGGTCTCCACTATGGTTGCCACGATAAAGAAAGACAAGAATGAAATACGTGTGTGTATCAATCCGAAGGACTTGAACCTTGCAATCAGGCGACCACACCACCCCATGCGGTCTGTTGAGGACGTGGCGGCTCAGGTCGGGCAGGCCACCATCTTTTTCGGTCCTAGACGCTAAGAACTCGTTTTGGCAGATCCCGTTGGACAAAGAGTCTTCTGACCTAACGACCTTCGCCACACCGTTTGGCAGATTCAAGTTCCTGCGAATGCCATTCGGCATTAATTCCGCTAGCGAGGTGTTCCAGCGAACTATGGAGCAGATATTCTCGGGCCTGCCATGTGCCATCATCGTGGATGATATCCTGGTTTATGGGAAAGACATTGCGGAGCACGACCTGAACCTCCGCAGCATCCTGGATCGGGCGCGGAAGGTCAATCTGAAGCTGAATCCCAAGAAATGCCGGTTCCGCGTCCCAGAAGTCACGTATGTGGGACACGTCTTCACCTCTAACGGACTAAAACCGACCCCTTGAAGGCAGCTGCCATCTCCGAGATGGCAGCCCCCACCGACGTGCCAGGTCTACAACGATTCTTATGCATGGTGAACTACCTGGGGAAGTTTATACAAAACCTCAGTGAGCTGAGTGCTCCCCTGCGGCAATTGACAAAAAAGGATATTGCCTGGGCCTGGCTCCAACATCACAGCTGGCCTTTGACTGCCTCAAGTCGAAATTGATTGACACCCCGACGTTGCGGTACTTCGATGTAAGTCGCCCCATCACCGTCACCTGTGACGCTTCCAAGTTCGGTCTGGGTGCGGCTTGCCTTCAGTCTGTCGATGGATCGTTACATCCTGTCTCCTATGCCTCCCGCACCATGACGGACACCGAGCAGCGGTACGCTCAGATCGAGAAAGAGCTGCTCGCGGTGGTGTTCGCCTGCTCCAAGTTCAGAGATTTCCTGTTCGGCAGCAGATTTACGGTCGAAACCGGACCACCAGCCACTGGTGACCATCCTAAACAAGCCAATTCACGCTGCCCCCGCCAGGCTGCAGCGTATGATGCTACAGCTCCAGCGTTTCGAATTCGACATCATCTACAAGAAGGGCACCGAGATGCACATTGCGGACACCCTATCGCGCGCCCCGCCGGACCTCCTGTGATCGCCACCCCTACGAAACAGAGGACTTGCTTGTACTGGGCGTTAATTTCATTCCCACCAAGCAGCTACAGGTGTTGCCGAGCACACCGCTGCCGATCCAGTTTTGCAGCGGCTTGCCACGGTGATTAAAGCAGGGTGGCCAACAAAGCGCTCCGCTGCGCCATCTGAAACACAGCCTTTCTTCCTGGTCCGCGACGAATTGGTGCTCCAGAATGGCGTCATCGTCAAGGGACATAAAGTTGTGGTCCCCGTCCTCCCTGTTTGACTCTTACTATTGCGCAGCCCATAGCGGACACCCTGGGTCGATGCAACACTCGCCCACGCTCAGTGCCAATTCTACTGGCCCGGAATGGCCAAATATATCCGAGACCGAGTTTCTGCCTGCTCCACGTGCAACAGTCTTGCTCCACACCAGCAGCGACAGCCCCTGCTGCAACAGCCTGCCCCTGCCTTGGCCTGGTCCTCGTTGGCTGCTGACATCTTCGAGTGGCGTGGTAACCACTACCTTGTCCTGGTCGACTCATACTCAAACTGGTTCGAGGTGGATTTACTGACATCCCTCACGTCGGAGATGGTGATCCGAAAGCTGCGGAAACACTTCTCCACTTTTGGGTCCCCTGTCAGGCTGCAGACTGACAACGGCAGGCAGTTTACCAGCCGAGAATTCAAAAGTTTTGCGGACAAGTGGAATTTTGTGCATTTCACCAGCAGCCCTGAGTACCCACAGAGCAACGGACTTGCAGAACGGGCCGTCCGCAGCGCCAAGCATCTGATGGAACAGGCGAGACTTTCCAACACTGATTTGTACTTGGATCTCCTAAACCTCAGGAATGTTTCCAGGGATCCGGCCATGGGGTCACCTGCTCAGCGTCTGATGTCAAGGAATACCAGATCTACTATCCCGATTGCCCAGCGCCAGCTTGCAACCTCGGGTGCTGGAGCCTGCCTCCGTGCAGAGGCGTATTCAAGAGAAGCATGACAGCCAGCGGCGTTCCCACGATCGGTCGTGCAGACCACTCGATCCTCTTTTGCCTGGACAGGTTGTTCGGTTGCAGACCGCCGGCGGTCACTCCCGTCTGGCCACCGTGGTTGGGGTGGCCGACTCACCTCGTTCGTACCTGGTGGACCATGAGGGCACCATCTACCGAAGAAGCCGACAACACCTGCTTGCGGTTAATGAGCCAAAGCCGCAGCCCCCGGGACCCTATGCCCCGCCGCTCTCATACCAGCAGCCGGCTGCCGTCCCGGCCAGCGTTCCTTGTATGCTTCGGTCCCCATATCGCGCGCCCGGTTCCCCTCTGCGCGGGTCCCCTGTTGCCGGTTCCCACTCTCCCGGTTCTACCACCGCACCTCCCTTCCCTGGTTCCCCTGCTGCCTCGTGTCCTCCGGTTTCTTCTGCTCTTTCGGGGGAGGGGGAGACATTCGTACGCGCTCGGGCCGGATTAGTAAGCCACCTGTGCGCTATGGCGATTT
>NW_027602355.1:0-38333 GCF_053455715.1 Rhinoraja longicauda
CTGTAACCGTTCCCTACCCCCACCACGTCTGGTAAGCAACCAAACCATGCTACTACTCCCAGCTGATACGTGTATTCCCGTACCGCGGCTGCTCTCTCAGACGTCCCACCCCCTCACCTCCCACCGGGAACCAGCTGCCTCAACACCGACCCCCCTGTGACCCACGATCCCCTCCCCTACCCTTGGATCCAGCCATCGATACCCTCCCGCATCGCATCCCATCCCATCCGCCCCAACCCCCCGACCCTCCTCCCACTCCCTTCTATGGGACTCAGCCATCCCATCCAGTCCCCCCACACCTCCCCAGAACCCAGCCGTCCGCTCTCCCCACCTCCAATCCATCCGCCCATAGAGCTGAGTTATATCCCCTCCCCCACCCCAGTATCTGGCCGTCCCCTCCCCCACCCCAGTATCTGGCCGTCCCCTCCCCCACCCCAGTATCCGCCCTTCCCCTACACCCCAGTATCTGACCGTCCCCTACACCCCAGTATCTGGCCGTCCCCTACACCCCAGTATCTGACCGTCCCCTCCCCCACCCCAGTATCTGACCGTCCCCTCCCCACCTCAGTATCTGACCGTCCACTCCCCCACCCCAGTATCCGCCCTTCCCCTACACCCCAGTATCTGACCGTCCCCTACACCCCAGTATCTGACCGTCCCCTACACCCCAGTATCTGACCGTCCACTCCCCCACCCCAGTATCTGACCGTCTCCTACACCCCAGTATCTGACCGTCCCCTACACCCCAGTATCTGGCCGTCCCCTACACCCCAGTATCTGACCGTCCCCTCCCCACCCCAGTATCCGCCCTTCCCCTACACCCCAGTATCTGACCGTCCCCTCCCCACCCCAGTATCTGGCCGTCCCCTCCCCCACCCCAGTATCTGGCCGTCCCCTCCCCACCCCAGTATCTGGCCGTCCCCTCCCCTACCCCAGTATCTGGCCGTCCCCTCCCCACCGCAGTATCTGACCGTCCCCTACACCCCAGTATCTGGCCGTCCCCTACACCCCAGTATCTGACCGTCCCCTCCCCACCCCAGTATCTGCCCGTCCCCTACACCCCAGTATCTTGCCGTCCCCTCCCCCACCCCAGTAACTGACCGTCCCCTCCCCACCCCAGTATCTGGCCGTCCCCCCCACCCCAGTATCAGGCCGTCCCCTCCCCCACCCCAGTATCTGACCATCCCCTACACCCCAGTATCTGGCCGTCCCCCCCACCCCAGTATCAGGCCGTCCCCTCCCCCACCCCAGTATCTGACCGTCCCCTCCCCCACCCCAGTATCTGACCGTCCCCTCCCCCACCCCAGTTTCTGATACGTCCCCTCCCCCACCCCAGTATCTGACCGTCCCCTCCCCCACCCCAGTATCTTGCCATCCCCTCCCCCACCCCAGTATCTGGCCGTCCCCTCCCCCGCCCCAGTATCTGACCGTCCCCTCCCCACCCCAGTATCTGACCGTCCCCTTCCCCACCCCAGTATCTGGCCGTCCCCTCCCCACCGCAGTATCTGACCGTCCCCTACACCCCAGTATCTGGCTGTCCCCTACACCCCAGTATCTGACAGTCCCCTCCCCCACCCCAGTATCTGACCGTCCCTTACACCACCCCAGTATCTGGCCGTCCCCTCCCCCACCCCAGTATCTGGCCGTCCCCTCCCCCACCCCAGTATCTGACCGTCCCCTTCCCCACCCCAGTATCTGGCCGTCCCCTTCCCCACCCCAGTATCTGTCCATCCCCTCCCCCACCCCAGTATCTGACCGTCCCCTCCCCCACCCCAGTATCTGGCCGTCCCCTCCCCCACCCCAGTATCTGGCCGTCCCCTACACCCCAGTATCTGCCCGTCCCCTCCCCCACCCCAGTATCTGCCCGTCCCCTCCCCCACCCCAGTATCTGACCGTCCCCTCCCCCACCCCAGTCTCTGGCCGTCCCCTCCCCCACCCCAGTATCTGGCCGTCCCCTCGCAACCCCAGTATCTGTCCGTCCCCTCCCCCACCCCAGTATCTGACCGTCCCCTACACCACAGTATCTGGCCGTCCTCTACACCCCAGTATCTGGCAGTCCCCCCCCACCCCAGTATCTGACCGTCCCCTCCCCCACCCCAGTATCTGACCGTCCCCTCCCCACCCCAGTATCTGTCCGTCCCCTACACCCCAGTATCTGTCCGTCACCTACACCCCAGTATCTGACCATCCGCTGCACCCCAGTATCTGACCGTCCCCTCCCCCACCCCAGTATCTGGCCGTCCCCTCCCCCACCCCAGTATCTGGCCGTCCCCTACACCCCAGTATCTGCCCGTCCCCTCCCCCACCCCAGTATCTGCCCGTCCCCTCCCCCACCCCAGTATCTGACCGTCCCCTCCCCCACCCCAGTCTCTGGCCGTCCCCTCCCCCACCCCAGTATCTGGCCGTCCCCTCGCAACCCCAGTATCTGTCCGTCCCCTCCCCCACCCCAGTATCTGACCGTCCCCTACACCACAGTATCTGGCCGTCCTCTACACCCCAGTATCTGGCAGTTCCCCCACCCCAGTATCTGACCGTCCCCTCCCCACCCCAGTATCTGTCCGTCCCCTACACCCCAGTATCTGTCCGTCACCTACACCCCAGTATCTGACCGTACCCTACACCCCAGTATCTGACCGTCCCATCCCCCACCCCAGTATCTGGCCGTCCCCTCCCCCACCCCAGTATCTGGCCGTCCCCTCCCCCACCCCAGTATCTGGCCGTCCCCTACACCACCCCAGTATCTGGCCGTCCCCTCCCCCACCCCAGTATCTGGCCGTCCCCTACACCCCAGTATCTGGCCGTCCCCTCCCCTACACCCCAGTATCTGGCAGTCCCCTCCCCCACCCCAGTATCTAGCCGTCCCCTCCCATACACCCCAGTATCTGGCCGCCCCCTCCCCACCCCAGTATCTGACGTCCCCTCCCCACCCCAGTATCTGACCGTCCCCTCCCCCACCCCAGTATCTGACCGTCCCCTACACCCCAGTATCTGTCCGTCCCCTCCCCACCCCAGTATCAGACCGTCCCCTCCCCCACCCCAGTATCTGACCGTCCCCTCCCCCACCCCAGTATCTGACCGTCCCCTACACCACCCCAGTATCTGCCCGTCCCCTCCCCCACCCCAGTATCTGTCCGTCCCCTCCCCACCCCAGTATCTGTCCGTCCCCTCCCCACCCCAGTATCTGGCCGTCCCCTACACCCCAGTATCTGCCCGTCCCCTCCCCCACCCCAGTATCTGCCCGTCCCCCCCCCCACCCCAGTATCTGACCGTCCCCTCCCCCACCCCAGTATCTGACCGTCCCCTCCCCACCCCAGTATCTGTCCGTCCCCTACACCCCAGTATCTGTCCGTCACCGACACCCCAGTATCTGACCGTCCCCTACACCCCAGTATCTGACCGTCCCCTTCCCCACCCCAGTATCTGGCAGTCCCCTCCCCCACCCCAGTATCTGACGGTCCCCTCCCCCACCCCAGTATATGGCCGTCCCCTACACCACCCCAGTATCTGGCCATCCCCTCCCCCACCCCAGTATCTGGCCATCCCCTCCCCCGCCCCAGTATCTGACCGTCCCCTACACCCCAGTATCTGGCCGTCCCCTCCCCCACCCCAGTATCTGGCCGTCCCCTCCCCCACCCCAGTATCTGGCCGTCCCCTACACCCCAGTATCTGCCCGTCCCCTCCCCCACCCCAGTATCTGCCCGTCCCCTCCCCCACCCCAGTATCTGACCGTCCCCTCCCCCACCCCAGTCTCTGGCCGTCCCCTCCCCCACCCCAGTATCTGGCCGTCCCCTCGCAACCCCAGTATCTGTCCGTCCCCTCCCCCACCCCAGTATCTGACCGTCCCCTACACCACAGTATCTGGCCGTCCTCTACACCCCAGTATCTGGCAGTCCCCCCCACCCCAGTATCTGACCGTCCCCTCCCCACCCCAGTATCTGTCCGTCCCCTACACCCCAGTATCTGTCCGTCACCTACACCCCAGTATCTGACCGTACCCTACACCCCAGTATCTGACCGTCCCCTCCCCCACCCCAGTATCTGGCCGTCCCCTCCCCCACCCCAGTATCTGACGGTCCCCTCCCCCACCCCAGTATCTGGCCGTCCCCATCACCACCCCAGTATCTGGCCGTCCCCTACCCCACCCCAGTATCTGACCGTCCCCTACACGCCAGTATCTGGCCGTCCCCTCCCCTACACCCCAGTATCTGGCCGTCCCCTCCCCCACCCCAGTATCTGGCCGTCCCCTCCCCTACACCCCAGTATCTGGCCGCCCCCTCCCCACCCCAGTATCTGACGTCCCCTCCCCACCCCAGTATCTGACCGTCCCCTCCCCCACCCCAGTATCTGACCGTCCCCTACACCCCAGTATCTGTCCGTCCCCTCCCCCACCCCAGTATCAGACCGTCCCCTCCCCCACCCCAGTATCTGACCGTCCCCTCCCCACCCCAGTATCTGACCGTTCCGTACACCCCAGTATCTGGCCGTCCCCTACACCCCAGTATCTGACCGTCCCCTACACCCCAGTATCTGGCCGTCCCCTACACCCCAGTATCTGACGATCCCCTCCCCCACCCCAGTATCTGACCGTCCCCTCCCCCACCCCAGTATCTGACCGTCCCCTCCCCACCCCAGTATCTGTCCGTCCCCTACACCCCAGTATCTGTCCGTCACCTACACCCCAGTATCTGACCGTCCCCTACACCCCAGTATCTGACCGTCCCCTCCCCCACCCCAGTATCTGGCAGTCCCCTCCCCCACCCCAGTATCTGACGGTCCCCTCCCCCACCCCAGTATCTGGCCGTCCCCTACACCCCAGTATCTGGCCGTCCCCTCCCCCACCCCAGTATCTGGCCATCCCCTCCCCCACCCCAGTATCTGGCCGTCCCCTACACCCCAGTATCTGGCAGTCCCCCCCACCCCAGTATCTGACCGTCCCCTCCCCACCCCAGTATCTGTCCGTCCCCTACACCCCAGTATCTGTCCGTCACCTACACCCCAGTATCTGACCGTACCCTACACCCCAGTATCTGACCGTCCCCTCCCCCACCCCAGTATCTGCCCGTCCCCTCCCCCACCCCAGTATCTGACCGTCCCCTCCCCCACCCCAGTCTCTGGCCGTCCCCTCCCCCACCCCAGTATCTGGCCGTCCCCTCGCAACCCCAGTATCTGTCCGTCCCCTCCCCCACCCCAGTATCTGACCGTCCCCTACACCACAGTATCTGGCCGTCCTCTACACCCCAGTATCTGGCAGTCCCCCCACCCCAGTATCTGACCGTCCCCTCCCCACCCCAGTATCTGTCCGTCCCCTACACCCCAGTATCTGTCCGTCACCTACACCCCAGTATCTGACCGTACCCTACACCCCAGTATCTGACCGTCCCATCCCCCACCCCAGTATCTGGCCGTCCCCTCCCCCACCCCAGTATCTGACGGTCCCCTCCCCCACCCCAGTATCTGACCGTCCCCTACACCCCAGTATCTGGCCGTCCCCTCCCCCACCCCAGTATCTGACGGTCCCCTCCCCCACCCCAGTATCTGTCCGTCCCCTCCCCCACCCCAGTATCTGGCCGTCCCCTACACCACCCCAGTATCTGGCCGTCCCCTCCCCCACCCCAGTATCTGACCGTCCCCTACACCCCAGTATCTGTCCGTCCCCTCCCCCACCCCAGTATCAGACCGTCCCCTCCCCCACCCCAGTATCTGACCGTCCCCTCCCCCACCCCAGTATCTGACCGTCCCCTACACCACCCCAGTATCTGTCCGTCCCCTCCCCCACCCCAGTATCTGTCCGTCCCCTCCCCACCCCAGTATCTGTCCGTCCCCTCCCCACCCCAGTATCTGGCCGTCCCCTACACCCCAGTATCTGCCCGTCCCCTCCCCCACCCCAGTATCTGCCCGTCCCCCCCCCCACCCCAGTATCTGACCGTCCCCTCCCCCACCCCAGTATCTGACCGTCCCCTCCCCACCCCAGTATCTGTCCGTCCCCTACACCCCAGTATCTGTCCGTCACCTACACCCCAGTATCTGACCGTCCCCTACACCCCAGTATCTGACCGTCCCCTCCCCCACCCCAGTATCTGGCAGTCCCCTCCCCCACCCCAGTATCTGACGGTCCCCTCCCCCACCCCAGTATCTGGCCGTCCCCTACACCACCCCAGTATCTGGCCGTCCCCTCCCCCACCCCAGTATCTGGCCGTCCCCTTCACCCCAGTATCTGGCCGTCCCCTCCCCCACCCCAGTATCTGGCCGTCCCCTCCCCCACCCCAGTATCTGGCCGTCCCCTACACCCCAGTATCTGCCCGTCCCCTCCCCCACCCCAGTATCTGCCCGTCCTCTCCCCCACCCCAGTATCTGACCGTCCCCTCCCCCACCCCAGTATCTGGCCGTCCCCTCCCCCACCCCAGTATCTGACCGTCCCCTCCCCACCCCAGTATCTGTCCGTCCCCTACACCCCAGTATCTGTCCGTCACCTACACCCCAGTATCTGACCGTACCCTACACCCCAGTATCTGACCGTCCCCTCCCCCACCCCAGTATCTGGCCGTCCCCTCCCCCACCCCAGTATCTGACGTTCCCCTCCCCCACCCCAGTATCTGGCCGTCCCCAACACCACCCCAGTATCTGGCCGTCCCCTCCCCCACCCCAGTATCTGACCGTCCCCTACACGCCAGTATCTGGCCGTCCCCTCCCCTACACCCCAGTATCTGGCCGTCCCCTCCCCCACCCCAGTATCTGGCCGTCCCCTCCCCTACACCCCAGTATCTGGCCGCCCCCTCCCCACCCCAGTATCTGACGTCCCCTCCCCACCCCAGTATCTGACCGTCCCCTCCCCCACCCCAGTATCTGACCGTCCCCTACACCCCAGTATCTGTCCGTCCCCTCCCCCACCCCAGTATCAGACCGTCCCCTCCCCCACACCAGTATCTGACCGTCCCCTCTCCACCCCAGTATCTGACCGTTCCGTACACCCCAGTATCTGGCCGTCCCCTCCCCCACCCCTGTATCTGGCCGTCCCCTACACCCCAGTATCTGGCCGTCCCCTACACCCCAGTATCTGACCGTCCCCTCCCCCACCCCAGTATCTGACCGTCCCATCCCCCGCCCCAATATCTGACCGTCCCCTCCCCCACCCCATTATCTGGCCGTCCCCTCCACCACCCCAGTATCTGGCCGTCCCCTCCCCCACCCCAGTATCTGACCATCCCCCACACCCCAGTATCTGACCGTCCCCTCCACCACCCCAGTATCTGTCCGTCCCCTCCCCCACCCCAGTATCTGACCGTCCCCTCCCCCACCCCAGTATCTGACCGTCCCCTACACCACCCCAGTATCTGTCCGTCCCCTCCCCCACCCCAGTATCTGGCCGTCCCCACCCCTACACCCCAGTATCTGTCCGCCCCCTCCCCACCCCAGTATCTGACGTCCCCTTCCCACCCCAGTATCTGACCGTCCCCTCCCCACCCCAGTATCTGACCGTCCCCTCCCCTACCCCAGTATCTGGCCTTCCCCTCCCCCACCCCATTATCTGGCCGTCCCCTCCCCCGCCCCAGTATCTGACCGTCCCCTCCCCCACCCCAGTATCTGTCCGTCCCCTCCCCCACCCCAGTATCTGGCCGTCCCCTACACGCCAGTATCTGACCGTCCCCTCCCCCACCCCAGTATCTGACCGTCCCCTCCCCCACCCCAGTATCTGACCGTCCCCTCCCC
This sequence comes from Rhinoraja longicauda, assembly GCF_053455715.1. Classification (NCBI taxonomy): domain Eukaryota; kingdom Metazoa; phylum Chordata; class Chondrichthyes; order Rajiformes; family Arhynchobatidae; genus Rhinoraja; species Rhinoraja longicauda. The sequence continues at coordinate 7,708 of NW_027602355.1, forward strand.
CACCCCAGTATCTGGCCGTCCCCTCCCCCACCCCAGTATCTGGCCGTCCCCTCCCCCACCCCAGTATCTGGCCGTCCCCTCCCCCACCCCAGTACCTGACCGTCCCCCACACCCCAGTATCTGACCGTCCCCTCCACCACCCCAGTATCTGTCCGTCCCCTCCCCCACCCCAGTATCTGACCGTCCCCTCCCCCACCCCAGTATCTGACCGTCCCCTAAACCACCCCAGTATCTGTCCGTCCCCTCCCCCACCCCAGTATCTGTCCGTCCCCTCCCCCACCCCAGTATCTGTCCGTCCCCTCCCCCACCCCAGTATCTGACCGTCCCCTCCCCCACCCCAGTATCTGTCCGTCCTCTCCCCCACCCCAGTATCTGTCCGTCCCCTCCCCACCCCAGTATCTGGCCGTCCCCTCCCCCACCCCAGTATCAGGCCGTCCCCTCCCCCACCCCAGTATCTGACCGTCCCCTACACCCCAGTATCTGTCCATCCCCTCCCCACCCCAGTATCTGTCCGTCCCCTCCCCACCCCAGTATCTGGCCGTCCCCTAAACCCCAGTATCTGGCCGTCCCCTAAACCCCAGTATCTGGCCGTCCCCTAAACCCCAGTATCTGGCCGTCCCCAACACCCCAGTATCTGACCGTCCCCTACACCCCAGTATCTGGCCGTCCCCTCCCCACCCCAGTATCTGACCGTCCCATCCCCACCCCAGTATCTGACCGTCCCCTCCCCCACCCCAGTATCTGACCGTTCCGTAAACTCCAGTATCTGACCGTCCCCTACACCCCAGTATCTGGCCACCCCCTACACCCCAGTATCTGACCGTCCCCTCCCCCACCCCAGTATCTTGCCATCCCCTCCCCCACCCCAGTATCTGACCGTCCCCTCCCCCACCCCAGTATCTGACCGTCCCCTCCCCACCCCAGTATCTGGCCGTCCCCTCCCCCACCCCAGTATCTGACCGTCCCCTCACCCAACCCAGTATCTGACCGTCCCCTACACCCCAGTATCTGACCGTCCCCTACACCCCAGTATCTGGCCGTCCCCTACACCATAGTATCTGACAGTCCCCTCCCCCAACCCAGTATCTGACCGTCCCTTACACCACCCCAGTATCTGGCCGTCCCCTCCCCCACCCCAGTATCTGGCCGTCCCCTCCCCCACCCCAGTATCTGGCCGTCCCCTCCCCCACCCCAGTATCTGACCGTCCCCTCCCCTACATCCCAGTATCTGTCCGTCCCCTCCCCCACCCCAGTATCTGGCCGTCCCCTCGCCCACCCCAGTATCTGTCCGTCCCCTACACCCCAGTATCTGACCGTCCCCTACACCCCAGTATCTGGCCGTCCCCCCACCCCAGTATCAGGCCGTCCCCTCCCCCACCCCAGTATCTGACCGTCCCCACCCCCACCCCAGTATCTGACCGTCCCCTCCCCCACCCCAGTATCTGATACGTCCCCTCCCCACCCCAGTATCTGACCGTCCCCTACACCCCAGTATCTGACCGTCCCCTCCCCCACCCCAGTATCTTGCCATCCCCTCCCCCACCCCAGTATCTGGCCGTCCCCTCCCCCGCCCCAGTATCTGACCGTCCCCTCCCCACCCCAGTATCTGACCGTCCCCTCCCCTACCCCAGTATCTGGCCGTCCCCTCCCCACCCCAGTATCTGACCGTCACCTACACCCCAGTATCTGACAGTCCCCTCCCCCACCCCAGTATCTGACCGTTTCTTACACCACCCCAGTATCTGGCCGTCCCCTCCCCCACCCCAGTATCTGGCCGTCCCCTCCCCACCCCAGTATCTCGCCGTCCCCTCCCCCACCCCAGTATCTGACCGTCCCCTCCCCCACCCCAGTATCTGGCCGTCCCCTCCCCCACCCCAGTATCTGGCCGTCCCCTCCACCCCAGTATCTGCCCGTCCCCTCCCCCACCCCAGTATCTGCCCGTCCCCTCCCCCACCCCAGTATCTGACCGTCCCCTCCCCCACCCCAGTCTCTGGCCGTCCCCTACACCCCAGTATCTGACCGTCCCCTACACCACAGTATCTGGCCGTCCACTACACCCCAGTATCTGGCAGTCCCCCCCACCCCAGTATCTGACCGTCCCCTCCCCACCCCAGTATCTGTCCGTCCCCTACACCCCAGTATCTGTCCGTCCCCTACACCCCAGTATCTGACCGTCCCCTACATCCCAGTATCTGTCCGTCACCTACACCCCAGTATCTGACCGTACCCTACACCCCAGTATCTGACCGTCCCCTCCCCCACCCCAGTATCTGGCCGTCCCCTCCCCCACCCCAGTATTTGACGGTCCCCTCCCCCACCCCAGTATCTGGCCGTCCCCTCCCACACCCCAGTATCGGGCCGTCCCCTCCCCCACCCCAGTATCTGGCCGTCCCCTCCCCCACCCCAGTATCTGGCCGTCCCCTCCCCCACCCCAGTATCTGGCCGTCCCCTCCCCCACCCCAGTATCTGGCCGTCCCCTCCCCCACTCCAGTATCTGACCGTCCCCTACACCCCAGTATCTGACCGTCCCCTCCCCTACACCCCAGTATCTGTCCGTCCCCTCCCCCACCCCAGTATCTGGCCGTCCCCTCCCCTACACCCCAGTATCTGGCCGCCCCCTCCCCACCCCAGTATCTGACGTCCCCTCCCCACCACAGTATCTGACCGTCCCCTCCCCCACCCCAGTATCTGACCGTCCCCTACACCCCAGTATCTGTCCGTCCCCTCCCCCACCCCAGTATCTGACCGTCCCCTCCCCCACCCCAGTATCTGACCGTCCCCTCCCCACCCCAGTATCTGACCGTTCCGTACACCCCAGTATCTGGCCGTCCCCTACACCCCAGTATCTGACCGTCCCCTACACCCCAGTATCTGGCCGTCCCCTCCCCCACCCCAGTATCTGACCGTCCCCTACACCCCAGTATCTGACGATCCCCTCCCCCACCCCAGTATCTGACCGTCCCCTACACCACCCCAGTATCTGACCGTCCCCTCCCCCACCCCAGTATCTGGCCGTCGCCTCCCCCACCCCAGTATCTGGCCGTCCCCTCCCCCGCCCCAGTATCTGACCGTCCCCTCCCCCACCCCAGTATCTGACCGTCCCCTCCCCCACCCCAGTATCTGGCCGTCCCCTCCCCCACCCCATTATCTGACCGTACCCTCCCCCACCCCAGTATCTGACCCTCCCCTCCCCCACCCCAGTATCTGACCGTCCCCTCCCCCACCCCAGTATCTGACCGTCCCCTCCACCACCCCAGTATCTGTCCGTCCCCTCCCCCACCCCAGTATCTGACCGTCCCCTCCCCCACCCCAGTATCTGGCCGTCCCCTACACCCCAGTATCTGGCCGTCCCCTCCCCCACCCCAGTATCTGGCCGTCCCCTCCCCCACCCCAGTATCTGGCCGTCCCCCCCCCACCCCAGTATCTGGCCGTCCCCTACACCCCAGTATCTGGCCGTCCCCTCCCCCACCCCAGTATCTGGCCGTCCCCTCCCCCACCCCAGTATCTGGCCGTCCCCCCCCCCCCAGTATCTGGCCGTCCCCTCCCCCACCCCAGTATCTGACCGTCCCCTCCCCACCCCAGTATCTGGCCGTCCCCTACACCCCAGTATCTGACCGTCCCCTCCCCCACCCCAGTATCTGGCCGCCCCTCCCCCACGCCAGTATCTGGCCGTCCCCAACACCCCAGTATCTGACCGTCCCCTACACCCCAGTATCTGGCCATCCCCTACACCCCAGTATCTGGCCGTCCCCTCCCCACCCCAGTATCTGACCGTCCCCTCCCCACCCCAGTATCTGACCGTCCCCTCCCCCACCCCAGTATCTGACCGTTCCGTAAACTCCAGTATCTGACCGTCCCCTACAACCCAGTATCTGACCGTCCCCTCCCCCACCCCAGTATCTGACCGTCCCCTACACCCCAGTATCTGGCCGTCCGCTACACCATAGTATCTGACAGTCCCCTCCCCCAACCCAGTATCTGACCGTCCCTTACACCATCCCAGTATCTGACCGTCCCCTCCCCCACCCCAGTATCTGGCCGTCCCCTACACCCCAGTATCTGGCCGTCCCCTACACCCCAGTATCTGACCGTCCCCACCCCCACCACAGTATCTGACCGTCCCCTACACCCCAGTATCTGACCGTCCCCACCCCCACCACAGTATCTGGCCGTCCCCTACACCCCAGTATCTAACCGTCCCCTCCCCCACCCCAGTATCTGGCCGTCCCCTCCCCCACGCCAGTATCTGGCCGTCCCCAACACCCCAGTATCTGACCGTCCCCTACACCCCAGTATCTGGCCATCCCCTACACCCCAGTATCTGGCCGTCCCCTCCCCACCCCAGTATCTGACCGTCCCCTCCCCACCCCAGTATCTGACCGTCCCCTCCCCCACCCCAGTATCTGACCGTTCCGTAAACTCCAGTATCTGACCATCCCCTACAACCCAGTATCTGACCGTCCCCTCCCCCACCCCAGTATCTGACCGTCCCCTACACCCCAGTATCTGGCCGTCCGCTACACCATAGTATCTGACAGTCCCCTCCCCCAACCCAGTATCTGACCGTCCCTTACACCATCCCAGTATCTGACCGTCCCCTCCCCCACCCCAGTATCTGGCCGTCCCCTACACCCCAGTATCTGGCCGTCCCCTACACCCCAGTATCTGACCGTCCCCACCCCCACCACAGTATCTGACCGTCCCCTACACCCCAGTATCTGGCCGTCCCCTCCCCACCCCAGTATCTGGCCGTCCCCTCCCCCACCCCAGTATCTGGCCGTCCCCTACACCCCAGTATCTGACCGTCCCCTCCCCCACCCCAGTATCTGACCGTCCCCTCCCCCACCCCAGTATCTGGCCGTCCCCTCCCCACCCCAGTATCTGGCCGTCCCCTCCCTCACCCCAGTATCTGGCCGTCCCCTACACCCCAGTATCTGACCGTCCCCTCCCCCATCCCAGTATCTGACCGTCCCCTACACCCCAGTATCTGGCCGTCCCCTCCCCCACCCCAGCATATGTCCGTCCCCTACACCCCAGTATCTGACCGTCCCCTCCCCTACACCCCAGTATCTGGCCGTCCCCTCCCCCACCGCAGTATCTGACCGTCCCCTCCCCCACCCCAGTATCTGACGTCCCCTCCCCACCCCAGTATCTGACCGTCCCCTCCCCCACCCCAGTATCTGACCGTCCCCTACACCCCATTATCTGTCCGTCCCCTCCCCCACCCCAGTATCTGACCGTCCCCTCCCCCACCCCAGTATCTGACCGTCCCCTCCCCCACCCCAGTATCTGACCGTTCCGTACACCCCAGTATCTGACCGTCCCCTCCCCACCCCAGTATCTGACCGTCCCCTCCCCACCCCAGTATCTGACCGTCCCCTCCCCCACCCCAGTATCTGACCGTTCCGTAAACTCCAGTATCTGACCGTCCCCTACAACCCAGTATCTGACCGTCCCCTCCCCCACCCCAGTATCTGACCGTCCCCTACACCCCAGTATCTGGCCGTCCGCTACACCATAGTATCTGACAGTCCCCTCCCCCAACCCAGTATCTGACCGTCCCTTACACCATCCCAGTATCTGACCGTCCCCTCCCCCACCCCAGTATCTGGCCGTCCCCTACACCCCAGTATCTGGCCGTCCCCTACACCCCAGTATCTGACCGTCCCCACCCCCACCACAGTATCTGACCGTCCCCTACACCCCAGTATCTGGCCGTCCCCTCCCCACCCCAGTATCTGGCCGTCCCCTCCCCCACCCCAGTATCTGGCCGTCCCCTACACCCCAGTATCTGACCGTCCCCTCCCCCACCCCAGTATCTGACCGTCCCCTCCCCACCCCAGTATCTGGCCGTCCCCTCCCCACCCCAGTATCTGGCCGTCCCCTCCCTCACCCCAGTATCTGGCCGTCCCCTACACCCCAGTATCTGACCGTCCCCTCCCCCATCCCAGTATCTGACCGTCCCCTACACCCCAGTATCTGGCCGTCCCCTCCCCCACCCCAGCATATGTCCGTCCCCTACACCCCAGTATCTGACCGTCCCCTCCCCTACACCCCAGTATCTGGCCGTCCCCTCCCCCACCGCAGTATCTGACCGTCCCCTCCCCCACCCCAGTATCTGACGTCCCCTCCCCACCCCAGTATCTGACCGTCCCCTCCCCCACCCCAGTATCTGACCGTCCCCTACACCCCATTATCTGTCCGTCCCCTCCCCCACCCCAGTATCTGACCGTCCCCTCCCCCACCCCAGTATCTGACCGTCCCCTCCCCCACCCCAGTATCTGACCGTTCCGTACACCCCAGTATCTGACCGTCCCCTCCCCACCCCAGTATCTGGCCGTCCCATCCCCCACCCCAGTATCTGGCCGTCCCCTCCCCCGCCCCAGTATCTGACCGTCCCCTCCCCCACCCCAGTATCTGACCATCCCCTCCCCCACCCCAGTATCTGGCCGTCCCATCCCCCACCCCAGTATCTGACCATCCCCTCCCCCACCCCAGTATCTGGCCGTCCCCTCCCCCGCCCCAGTATCTGACCGTCCCCTCCCCCACCCCAGTATCTGACCATCCCCTCCCCCACCCCAGTATCTGACCGTCCCCTCCCCCACCCCAGTATCTGACCATCCCCTCCCCCACCCCAGTATCTGGCCGTCCCATCCCCCACCCCAGTATCTGGCCGTCCCCTCCCCCGCCCCAGTATCTGACCGTCCCCTCCCCCACCCCAGTAACTGAACGTCCCCTCCCCACCCCAGTATCTGACCGTCCCCTACACCCCAGTATCTGGCCGTCCCTTACACCCCAGTATCTGACGGTCCCCTCCCCCACCCCAGTATCTGACCATCCCCTCCCCCACCCCAGTATCTGGCCGTCCCATCCCCCACCCCAGTATCTGGCCGTCCCCTCCCCCACCCCAGTATCTGGCCGTCCCATCCCCCACCCCAGTATCTGTCCGTCCCCTACACCCCAGTATCTGGCCGTCCCCTCCCCCACCCCAGTATCTGGCCGTCCCCTCCCCCACCACAGTATCTGACCGTCCCCTACACCCCAGTATCTGTCCGTCCCCTCCCCCACCCCAGTATCTGACCGTCCCCTCCCCCACCCCAATATCTGACCGTCCCCTACATCCCAGTATCTGACCGTCCCCTCCCCACCCCAGTATCTGGCCGTCCCCTCCCCCGCCCCAGTATCTGACCGTCCCCTCCCCCACCCCAGTATCTGACCATCCCCTCCCCCACCCCCAGTATCTGACCGTCCCCTCCCCCACCCCAGTATCTGGCCGTCCCCTACACACCAGTATCTGACCGTCCCCTCCCCCACCCCAGTATCTGGCCGTCCCCAACACCCCAGTATCTGACGGTCCCCTCCCCCACCCCAGTATCTGACCGTCCCCTACACCACCCCAGTATCTGGCCGTCCCCTCCCCCACCCCAGTATCTGACCGTCCCCTCCCCCACCCCAGTATCTGGCCGTCCCCTCCCCCACCCCAGTATCTGACCGTCCCCTCCCCCACCCCAGTATCTGCCCGTCCCCTCCCCCACCCCAGTATCTGGCCGTCCCCTCCCCCACCCCAGTATCTGTCCGTCCCCTCGCAACCCCAGTATCTGTCCGTCCCCTCGCCCACCCCAGTATCTGACCGTCCCCTACACCACAGTATCTGGCCGTCCTCTACACCCCAGTATCTGGCCGTCCCCCCCCACCCCAGTATCTGACCGTCCCCTCCCCACCCCAGTATCTGTCCGTCCCCTACACCCCAGTATCTGTCCGTCACCTACACCCCAGTATCTGACCGTACCCTACACCCCAGTATCTGACCGTCCCCTCCCCACCCCAGTATCTGTCCGTCCCCTACACCCCAGTATCTGTCCGTCACCTACACCCCAGTATCTGGCCGTCCTCTACACCCCAGTATCTGGCCGTCCCCCCCCACCCCAGTATCTGGCCGTCCCCTCCCCCGCCCCAGTATCTGACCGTCCCTTCCCCCACCCCAGTATCTGACCATCCCCTCCCCCACCCCAGTATCTGACCGTCCCCTCCCCACCCCAGTATCTGACCGTCCCCTACACCCCAGTATCTGGCCGTCCCTTACACCCCAGTATCTGACGGTCCCCTCCCCACCCCAGTATCTGACCATCCCTTCCCCCACCCCAGTATCTGGCCGTCCCCTCCCCCACCCCAGTATCTGGCCGTCCCCTCCCCCACCCCAGTATCTGGCCGTCCCCTCCCCCACCCCAGTATCTGGCCGTCCCCTACACCCCAGTATCTGGCCGTCCCCTACACCCCAGTATCTGACCGTCCCCTCCACCACCCCAGTATATGACCGTCCCCTACACCTCAGTATCTGACCGTCCACTCCCCTACACCCCAGTATCTGGCCGTCCCCTCCCCCACCGCAGTATCTGACCGTCCCCTCCCCCACCCCAGTATCTGACGTCCCCTCCCCACCCCAGTATCTGACCGTCCCCTCCCCACCCCAGTATCTGACCGTCCCCTACACCCCAGTATCTGTCCGTCCCCTCCCCCACCCCAGTATCTGACCGTCCCCTCCCCACCCCAGTATCTGACCGTCCCCTCCCCCACCCCAGTATCTGACCGTTCCGTACACCCCAGTATCTGACCGTCCCCTACATCCCAGTATCTGACCGTCCCCTCCCCACCCCAGTATCTGGCCGTCCCATCCCCCACCCCAGTATCTGGCCGTCCCCTCCCCCGCCCCAGTATCTGACCGTCCCCTCCCCCACCCCAGTATCTGACCATCCCCTCCCACACCCCAGTATCTGACCGTCCCCTCCCCACCCCAGTATCTGACCGTCCCCTACACCCCAGTATCTGGCCGTCCCTTACACCCCAGTATCTGACGGTCCCCTCCCCCACCCCAGTATCTGACCATCCCCTCCCCCACCCCAGTATCTGGCCGTCCCATCCCCCACCCCAGTATCTGGCCATCCCCTCCCCCACCCCAGTATCTGGCCGTCCCCTCCCCCACCACAGTATCTGACCGTCCCCTACACCCCAGTATCTGTCCGTCCCCTCCCCCACCCCAGTATCTGACCGTCCCCTCCCCCACCCCAGTATCTGACCGTCCCCTACATCCCAGTATCTGACCATCCCCTCCCCACCCCAGTATCTGGCCGTACCCTCCCCCACCCCAGTATCTGGCCGTCCCCTCCCCCACCCCAGTATCTGTCCGTCCCCTCGCAACCCCAGTATCTGTCCGTCCCCTCGCCCACCCCAGTATCTGACCGTCCCCTACACCCCAGTATCTGACCGTCCCCTACACCACAGTATCTGGCCGTCCTCTACACCCCAGTATCTGGCCGTCCCCCCCCACCCCAGTATCTGGCCGTCCCCTCCCCCGCCCCAGTATCTGACCGTCCCTTCCCCCACCCCAGTATCTGACCATCCCCTCCCCCACCCCAGTATCTGGCCGTCCCCTCCCCCACCCCAGTATCTGGCCGTCCCCTACACCCCAGTATCTGGCCGTCCCCTCCCCCACCCCAGTATATGACCGTCCCCTACACCTCAGTATCTGACCGTCCCCTCCCCTACACCCCAGTATCTGGCCGTCCCCTCCCCCACCGCAGTATCTGACCGTCCCCTCCCCCACCCCAGTATCTGACGTCCCCTCCCCACCCCAGTATCTGACCGTCCCCTCCCCCACCCCAGTATCTGACCGTCCCCTACACCCCAGTATCTCTCCGTCCCCTCCCCCACCCCAGTATCTGACCGTCCCCTCCCCACCCCAGTATCTGACCGTCCCCTCCCCCACCCCAGTATCTGACCGTTCCGTACACCCCAGTATCTGACCGTCCCCTACATCCCAGTATCTGACCGTCCCCTCCCCACCCCAGTATCTGGCCGTCCCATCCCCCACCCCAGTATCTGGCCGTCCCCTCCCCGGCCCCAGTATCTGACCGTCCCCTCCCCCACCCCAGTATCTGACCATCCCCTCCCACACCCCAGTATCTGACCGTCCCCTCCCCACCCCAGTATCTGACCGTCCCCTACACCCCAGTATCTGGCCGTCCCTTACACCCCAGTATCTGACGGTCCCCTCCCCCACCCCAGTATCTGACCATCCCCTCCCCCACCCCAGTATCTGGCCATCCCCTCCCCCACCCCAGTATCTGACCGTCCCCTACTCCCCAGTATCTGTCCGTCCCCTCCCCCACCCCAGTATCTGACCGTCCCCTCCCCCACCCCAGTATCTGACCGTCCCCTACATCCCAGTATCTGACCATCCCCTCCCCACCCCAGTTTCTGGCCGTCCCGTCCCCCACCCCAGTATCTCGCCGTCCCCTCCCCCACCCCAGTATCTGGCCGTCCCCTACCCCGCCCCAGTATCTGACCGTCCCCTCCCCCACCCCAGTATCTGACCATCCCCTCCCCCACCCCCAGTATCTGACCGTCCCCTTCCCCACCCCAGTATCTGGCCGTCCCCTACACCCCAGTATCTGACCGTCCCCTCCCCCACCCCAGTATCTGGCCGTCCCCTACACCCCAGTATCTGACGGTCCCCTCCCCCACCCCAGTATCTGACCGTCCCCTACACCACCCCAGTATCTGGCCGTCCCCTCCCCCACCCCAGTATCTGACCGTCCCCTCCCCCACCCCGGTATCTGGCCGTCCCCTCCCCCACCCCAGTATCTGTCCGTCCCCTCGCAACCCCAGTATCTGTCCGTCCCCTCGCCCACCCCAGTATCTGTCCGTCCCCTACACCCCAGTATTTGTCCGTCACCTACACCCCAGTATCTGACCGTACCCTACACCCCAGTATCTGACCGTCCCCTCCCCCACCCCAGTATCTGGCCGTCCCCTCCCCCACCCCAGTATCTGACCGTCCCCTCCCCCACTCCAGTATCTGACCGTCCCCTACACCCCAGTATCTGGCCGTCCCCTACACCCCAGTATCTGACGGTCCTCTCCCCCACCCCAGTATCTGACCGTCCCCTACCCTACCCCAGTATCTGGCCGTCCCCTCCCCACCCCAGTATCTGGCCGTCCCCTCCCCACCCCAGTATCTGCCCGTCCCCTCCCCCACCCCAGTATCTGACCGTCCCCTACCCCACCCCAGTATCTGGCCGTCCCCTCCCCCACCCCAGTATCTGGCCGTTCCCTCGCAACCCCAGTATCTGTCCGTCCCCTCCCCCACCCCAGTATCTGACCGTCCCCTCCCCCACCCCAGTATCTGGCCGTCCCCTACACCCCAGTATCTGGCCGTCCCCTACACCCCAGTATCTGGCCGTCCCCTCCCCACCCCAGTATCTGCCCGTCCCCTCCCCCACCCCAGTATCTGCCCGTCCCCTCCCCCACCCCAGTATCTGCCCGTCCCCTCCCCACCCCAGTATCTGGCCGTCCCCTCGCAACCCCAGTATCTGTCCGTCCCCTCCCCCACCCCAGTATCTGGCCGTCCCCTACACCCCAGTATCTGGCCATCGCCTACACCCCAGTATCTGCCCGTCCCCTCCCCCACCCCAGTATCTGCCCGTCCCCTCCCCACCCCAGTATCTGTCCGTCCCCTCGCCCACCCCAGTATCTGGCCGTCCCCCCCCACCCCAGTATCTGACCGTCCCCTACACCACAGTATCTGGCCGTCCTCTACACCCCTGTATCTGGCCGCCCCCCCACCCCAGTATCTGACCGTCCCCTCCCCCACCCCGGTATCTGTCCATCCCCTACACCCCAGTATCTGGCCGTCCCCTACACCCCAGTATCTGGCCGTCCCCTACACCCCAGTATCTGGCCGTCCCCTCGCCCACCCCACTATCTGTCCGTCCCCACCCCAGTATCTGGCCGTCCCCTCCCCAACCCCAGTATCTGGCCATCCCCTCGCCCACCCCAGTATCTGACCGTCCCCTCCCCCACCCCAGTATCTGCCCGTCCCCTCCCCCACCCCAGTATCTGGCCGTCCCCTCCCCCACCCCAATATCTGGCCGTCCCCTCCCCACCCCAGTATCTGCCCGTCCCCTCCCCCACCCCAGTATCTGCCCGTCCCCTCCCCCACCCCATTATCTGGCCGTCCCCTCCCCCACCCCAGTATCTGACCGTCCCCTCCCCCGCCCCAGTATCTGACCGTCCCCTCCCCCACCCCAGTATCTGGCCGTCCCCTCCCCCACCCCAGTATCTGTCCGTCCCCTCCCCCGCCCCAGCACCTGACCGTCCCCTACACCCCAGTATCTCGCCGTCCTCTACACCCCAGTATCTGGCCGTCCCCTCCCCCACCCCAGTATCTGGCCGTCCCCTCCCCCACCCCAGTATCTGGCCGTCCCCTCCCCCACCCCAGTATCTGGCCGTCCCCTCCCCCACCCCAGTATCTGACCGTCCTCTACACCCCAGTATTTGGCCATCCCCTACACCCCAGTATCTGACCGTCCCCACCCCCACCCCAGTATCTGGCCGTCCCCTCCCCCACCCCAGTATCTGACCGTCCCCTCCCACATCCCAATATCTGACCGTCCCCTACACCCCAGTATCTGACCGTCCTCTACACCCCAGTATCTGACCGTCCCCTACACCCCAGTATCTGACCGTCCCCTCCCCCACCCCATTATCTGACCCCTCCCCCACCCCAGTATCTGACCGTCCCCTCCCACACCCCAGTATCTGACCGTCCTCTATACCCCAGTATCTGACCGTCCTCTACACCCCAGTATCTGGCCGTCCCCTACACCCCAGTGTCTGGCCGCCCCCTCCTCACCCCAGTATCTGACCGCACCCTACACCCCAGTATCTTACCGTCCTCTACACTCCAGTATCTGACTGTCCCCTCCCCCCACCCCAGTATCTGACCGTAACCTACACCCCAGTATCTCACCGTCCCCTACACCCCAGTATCTGGCCGTCCCCTCCCCCACCCCAGTATCTTTCCGTCCCCTCCCCACCCCAGTATCTGACCGTCCCCTACACCCCAGTATCTGGCCGTCCCCTACACCCCAGTATCTGACCGTCCTCTACACCCCAGTATCTGGCCGTCCCCCCCCCCCACCCCAGTATCTGACCGTCCTCTACACCCCAGTATCTGACCGTCCTCTACACCCCAGTATCTGACCGTCCCCTCCCCCACTCCAGTGTCTGGCCGTCCCCTACACCCCAGTATCTGACCGTCCCCACCCCCACCCCAGTATTTGGCCGTCCCCTCCCACATCCCAGTATCTGACCGTCCCCTACACCCCAGTATCTGACCGTCCTCTACACCCCAGTATCTGACCGTCATCTACACCCCAGTATCTGACCGTCCCCTACACCCCAGTATCTGGCCGACCCCTCCCCCACCCCAGTATCTGACCGTCACCTACACCCCAGTATCTGACCGTCCCCTCCCCCACCCCAGTATCTGACCGTCCTCTACACCCCAGTATCTGACCGTCCCCTCCCCCACCCCAGTATCTGGCCGTCCCCTACACCCCAGTATCTGGCCGTCCCCTACACCCCAGTATCTGGCCGTCCCCTCCCCCACCCCAGTATCTGACCGTCCTCTACACCCCAGTATCTGACCGTCCCCTCCCCCACTCCAGTGTCTGACCGTCCCCTACACCCCAGTATCTGGCCGTCCCCTCCCCCACCCCAGTATCTGGCCGTCCCCTCCCCCACCCCAGTATCTGACCGTCCCCTCCCCCACCCCAGTATCTGACCGTCCCCTCCCCCACCCCAGTATCTGGCAGTCCCCTCCCCCACCCCAGTATCTGACCGTCACCTACACCCCAGTATCTGACCGTCCCTTACACTCTAGTATCTGGCCGTCCCCTACACCCCAGTATCTGACCGTCCCCTCCCCACCCCAGTATCTGGCCGTCCCCTACACCCCAGTATCTGGCCGTCCCTTACACCCCAGTATCTGGCCGTCACCTACACCCCAGTATCTGACCGTCCCCTACACCCCAGTATCTGGCCGTCCCCTACACCCCAGTATTTGGCCGTCCCCTCACCCACCCCAGTATCTGTCCGTCCCCTACAGCCCAGTATCTGACCGTCCCCACCCCCACCCCAGTATCTGGCCGTCCCCTCCCCCACCCCATTATCTGGCCGTCCCCTACACCCCAGTATCTGCCCGTCCTCTACACCCCAGTATCTGACCGTCCCCTCCCACACCCCATTATCTGACCCCTCCCCCACCCCAGTATCTGACCGTCCCCTCCCACACCCCAGTATCTGACCGTCCTCTACACCCCAGTATCTGACCGTCCTCTACACCCCAGTATCTGACCGTCACCTACACCCCAGTATCTGGCCGCCCCCTGCTCACCCCAGTATCTGGCCGCCCCCTCCTCACCCCAGTATCTGACCGTCACCTACACCCCAGTATCTCACCGTCCCCTACACCCCAGTATCTGGCCGCCCCCTCCTCACCCCAGTATCTGACCGTCACCTACACCCCAGTATCTCACCGTCCCCTACACCCCAGTATCTGACCGTCCTCTACACCCCAGTATCTGACTGTCCTCTACACCCCAGTATCTGGCCGTCCCCTACACCCCAGTATCTGGCCGCCCCCTCCTCACCCCAGTATCTGACCGTCACCTACACCCCAGTATCTCACCGTCCCCTACACCCCACTATCTGGCCGTCCCCTCCCCCACCCCAGTATCTTTCCGTCCCCTCCCCACCCCAGTATCTGACCGTCCCCTACACCCCAGTATCTAGCCGCCCCCTCCTCACCCCAGTATCTGACCGTCACCTACACCCCAATATCTGACCGTCCCCTCCCCCACCCCAGTATCTTTCCGACCCAAACACCCCAGTATCTGACTGTCCTCTACACCCCAGTATCTGGCCGTCCCCTACATCCCAGTATCTGGCCGTCCCCTACACCCCAGTATCTGACCGTCCCCTCCCACACCCCAGTATCTGACCCCTCCCCACCCCAGTATTTGACTGTCCCCTCCCACACCCCAGTATCTGACCGTCCCCTACATCCCAGTATCTGGCCGTCCCCTACACCCCAGTATCTGACCGTCCCTTCCCCTACACCCCAGTATCTGACCGTCCCCTACATCCCAGCATCTGGCCGTCCCCTACACCCCAGTATCTGGCCGTCCCCTCCCCACCCCAGTATCTGGCCGTCCCCTACACCCCAGTATCTGGCCGTCACCTACACCCCAGTATCTGGCCGTCCCCTACATCCCAGTATCTGGCCGTCCCCTACACCCCAGTATCTGGCCGTCCCCTCCCCCCACCCCAGTATCTGGCCGTCCCCTCCCCCCACCCCAGTATCTGACCGTCCCCTCCCCACCCCAGTATCTGACCGTCCCCTACACCCCAGTATCTGACCGTCCCCTCCCCCACTCCAGTATCTGACCGTCCCCTCCCCACCCCAGTATCTGACCGTCCCCTACACCCCAGTATCTGGCCGTCCCCTACATCCCAGTATCTGGCCGTCCCCTACACCCCAGTATCTGACCGTCCTCTACACCCCAGTATCTGGCCGTCCCCCCCCCCCACCCCAGTATCTGACCGTCCTCTACACCCCAGTATCTGACCGTCCTCTACACCCCAGTATCTGACCGTCCCCTCCCCCACTCCAGTGTCTGGCCGTCCCCTACACCCCAGTATCTGACCGTCCTCACCCCCACCCCAGTATTTGGCCGTCCCCTCCCACATCCCAGTATCTGACCGTCCCCTACACCCCAGTATCTGACCGTCCTCTACACCCCAGTATCTGACCGTCATCTACACCCCAGTATCTGACCGTCCCCTACACCCCAGTATCTGGCCGACCCCTCCCCCACCCCAGTATCTGACCGTCACCTACACCCCAGTATCTGACCGTCCCCTCCCCCACCCCAGTATCTGACCGTCCTCTACACCCCAGTATCTGACCGTCCCCTCCCCCACCCCAGTATCTGGCCGTCCCCTACACCCCAGTATCTGGCCGTTCCCTCCCCCACCCCAGTATCTGGCCGTCCCCTACACCCCAGTATCTGACCGTCCCCTCCCCCACCCCAGTATCTGGCCGTCCCCTACACCCCAGTATCTGGCCGTCCCCTCCCCCACCCCAGTATCTGACCGTCCTCTACACCCCAGTATCTGGCCGTTCCCTCCCCCACGCCAGTATCTGTCCGTCCCCTACAGCCCAGTATCTGACCGTCCCCACCCCCACCCCAGTATCTGGCCGTCCCCTCCCCCACCCCATTATCTGGCCGTCCCCTACACCCCAGTATCTGCCCGTCCTCTACACCCCAGTATCTGACCGTCCCCTCCCCCACCCCATTATCTGACCCCTCCCCCACCCCAGTATCTGACCGTCCCCTCCCACAACCCAGTATCTGACCGTCCCCTACACCCCAGTATCTGACCGTCCTCTACACCCCAGTATCTGACCGTCCTCTACACCCCAGTATCTGACCGTCCCCTACACCCCAGTATCTGGCCGCCCCCTCCTCACCCCAGTATCTGGCCGCCCCCTCCTCACCCCAGTATCTGACCGTCACCTACACCCCAGTATCTCACCGTCCCCTACACCCCAGTATCTGACCGTCCCCTACACCCCAGTATCTCACCGTCCCCTACACCCCAGTATCTGACCGTCCTCTACACCCCAGTATCTGACTGTCCTCTACACCCCAGTATCTGGCCGTCACCTACACCCCAGTATCTGGCCGTCCTCTACACCCCACTATCTGGCCGTCCCCTCCCCCACCCCAGTATCTTTCCGTCCCCTCCCCACCCCAGTATCTGACCGTCCCCTACACCCCAATATCTGGCCGCCCCCTCCTCACCCCAGTATCTGACCGTCACCTACACTCCAATATCTGACCGTCCCCTCCCCCACCCCAGTATCTTTCCGTCCCAAACACCCCAGTATCTGGCCGTCCCCTACATCCCATCATCTGGCCGTCCCCTACACCCCGGTATCTGGCCGTTCCCTCCCCCACCCCAGTATCTGGCCGTCCCCTACACCCCAGTATCTGGCCGTCCCCTCCCCCACCCCAGTATCTGACCGTCCCCTACACCCCAGTATCTGACCGTCCCCTACACCCCAGTATCTGACCGTCACCTACACCCCAGTATCTGACCGTCCCTTACACTCTAGTATCTGGCCGTCCCCTACACCCCAGTATCTGACCGTCCCCTCCCCACCCCAGTATCTGGCCGTCCCCTCCCCCACCCCAGTATCTGGCCGTCCCCTACACCCCAGTATCTGACCGTCCCCTCCCCCACCCCAGTATCTGGCCGTCCCCTCCCCCACCCCAGTATTTGGCCGTCCCCACCCCCACCCCAGTATCTGGCCGTCCCCTCCCCCACCCCAGTATCTGGCTGTCCTCTACACCCCAGTATCTGACCGTCCCCTCCCCCACCACAGTATCTGACCGTCACCTACACCCCAGTATCTGACAGTCCCCTACACCCCAGTATCTGACCGTCCCCTACACCCCAGTATCTGACCTTCCCCTACACCCCAGTATCTGACCGTCACCTACACCCCAGTATCTGACCGTCACCTACACCCCAGTATCTGGCCGTCCCCTCCCCCACCCCAGTATCTGACCGTCCCCTACACCCCATTATCTGACCGTCCCCTACACCCCAGTATCTGACCTTCCCCTACACCCCAGTATCTGACCGTCACCTACACCCCAGTATCTGACCGTCACCTACACCCCAGTATCTGGCCGTCCCCTCCCCCACCTCAGCATCTGGCCGTCCCCTCCCCCACCCCAGTATCTGTCCGTCCCCTCGCCCACCCCAGTATCTGACCGTCCCCTACACCACAGTATCTGGCCGTCCTCTACACCCCAGTATCTGGCCGTCCCCCCCTCCACCCCAGTATCTGACCGTCCCCTCCCCACCCCAGTATCTGCCCGTCCCCTCCCCACCCCAGTATCTGACCGTCCCCTCGCCCACCCCAGTATCTGACCGTCCCCTACACCACAGTATCTGGCCGTCCTCTACACCCCAGTATCTGGCCGTCCCCCCCACCCCAGTATCTGACCGTCCCCTCCCCACCCCAGTATCTGTCCGTCCCCTCCCCACCCCGGTATCTGTCCGTCACCTACACCCCAGTATCTGACCGTCCCCTCCCCAACCCCAGTATCTGGCCGTCCCCTCGCCCACCCCAGTATCTGGCCGTCCCCTCCCCCACCCCAATATCTGGCCGTCCCCTCCCCACCCCAGTATCTGCCCGTCCCCTCCCCCACCCCAGTATCTGGCCGTCCCCTCCCCCACCCCAGTATCTGCCCGTCCCCTCCCCCACCCCAGTATCTGTCCGTCCCTTCCCCCACCCCAGTATCTGGCCGTCCCCTCCCCCACCCCAGTATCTGTCCGTCCCCTACACCCCAGTATTTGACCGTCCCCTACACCCCAGTATCTGACCGTCCCCTACACCCCAGTATCTCGCCGTCCTCTACACCCCAGTATCTGGCCGTCCCCTCCCCCACCCCAGTATCTGGCCGTCCCCTCCCCCACCCCAGTATCTGACCGTCCCCTACACCCCAGTATCTGACCGTCCCCACCCCCACCCCAGTATCTGGCCGTCCCCACCCCCACCCCAGTATCTGGCCGTCCCCTCCCCCACCGCATTATCTGGCCGTACCCTACACCCCAGTATCTGCCCGTCCCCTCCCCCACCCCATTATCTGACCCCTCCCCCACCCCAGTATCTGACCGTCCCCTCCCACACCCCAGTATCAGGCCGTCCCCTCCCCCACCCCATTATCTGACCCCTCCCCCACCCCAGTATCTGACCGTCCCCTCCCCACCCCAGTATCTGACCGTCCCCTCCCACACCCCAGTATCTGACCGTCCCCTCCCACACCCCAGTATCTGACCGTCCCCTCCCCCACCCCAGTATCTGACCGTCCCCTCCCCCACCCCAGTATCTGACCGTCCCCTCCCCCACCCCAGTATCTGGCCGTCCCCTACACCCCAGTATCTGGCCACCCCCTCCTCACCCCAGTATCTGACCGCACCCTACACCCCAGTATCTGACCGTCCTCTACACCCCAGTATCTGACTGTCCTCTACACCCCAGTATCTGACCGTCATCTACACCCCATTATCTGGCCGTCCCCTCCCCCCACCCCAGTATCTGTCCGTCACCTACACCCCAGTATCTCACCGTCCCCTACACCCCAGTATCTAGCCGTCCCCTCCCCCACCCCAGTATCTTTCCGTCCCCTCCCCCACCCCAGTATCTGACCGTCCCCTACACCCCAATATCTGACCGTCCCCTCCCCCACCCCAGTATCTTTCCGTCCCAAACACCCCAGTATCTGGCCGTCCCCTACATCCCAGCATCTGGCCGTCCCCTACACCCCAGTATCTGACCGTCCCCCACCCCAGTATCTGGCCGTCCCCTCCCCCACCCCAGTATCTTTCCGTCCCAAACACCCCAGTATCTGACCGTCCCCTACACCCCAGTATCTGGCCGTCCCCTACACCCCAGTATCTGACCGTCCCTTCCCCCCACCCCAGTATCTGACCGTCCCCTACACCCCAGTATCTGACCGTCCCCTACACCCCAGTATCTGGCCGTCCCCTACACCCCAGTATCTGACCGTCCCTTCCCCCCACCCCAGTATCTGACCGTCCCCTACACCCCAGTATCTGGCCGTCCCCTCCCCCACCCCATTATCTGGCCGTCCCCTACACCCCAGTATCTGCCCGTCCTCTACACCCCAGTATCTGACCGTCCCCTCCCCCACCCCATTATCTGACCCCTCCCCCACCCCAGTATCTGACCGTCCCCTCCCACACCCCAGTATCTGACCGTCCCCTACACCCCAGTATCTGACCGTCCCCTCCCACACCCCAGTATCTGACCGTCCTCTACACCCCAGTATCTGACCGTCCCCTACACCCCTGTATCTGGCCGCCCCCTCCTCACCCCAGTATCTGACCGCACCCTACACCCCAGTATCTTACCGTCCTCTACACCCCAGTATCTGACTGTCCTCTACACCCCAGTATCTGTCCGTCCCCTCCCCACCCCAGTATCTGACCGTCCCTTACACCCCAATATCTGACCGTCCCCTCCCCCACCCCAGTATCTTTCCGTCCCAAACACCCCAGTATCTGGCCGTCCCCTACATCCCAGCATCTGGCCGTCCCCTAAACCCCAGTATCTGACCGTCCCCTCCCACACCCCAGTATCTGACCCCTCCCCACCCCAGTATCTGACCGTCCCCTCCCACATCCCAGTATCTGACCCCTCCCCACCCCAGTATTTCACCGTCCCCTCCCACACCCCAGTATCTGACCGTCCCCTACATCCCAGCATCTGGCCGTCCCCTACACCCCAGTATCTGACCGTCCCTTCCCCTACACCCCAGTATCTGACCGTCCCCTACACCCCAGTATCTGACCGTCCCCTACACCCCAGTATCTGACCGTCCCCTACACCCCAGTATCTGGCCGTCCCCATCACCCCAGTATCTGGCCGTCCCCTACACCCCAGTATCTGGCCGTCCCCTACACCCCAGTATTTCACCGTCCCGTTACACCCCAGTATCTGGCCGTCCCCTCCCCCCACCCCAGTATCTGACCGTCCTCTACACCCCAGTATCTGGCCGTCCCCCCCCCCCCACCCCAGTATCTGACCGTCCTCTACACCCCAGTATCTGACCGTCCTCTACACCCCAGTATCTGACCGTCCTCTACACCCCAGTATCTGACCATCCCCTCCCCCACTCCAGTGTCTGACCGTCCCCTACACCCCAGTATCTGACCGTCCCCACCCCCACCCCAGTATCTGGCCGTCCCCTCCCCCACCCCAGTATCTGACCGTCCCCTCCCACATCCCAGTATCTGACCGTCCCCTACACCCCAGTATCTGACCGTCCTCTACACCCTAGTATCTGACCGTCATCTACACCCCAGTATCTGACCGTCCCCTACACCCCAGTATCTGGCCGTCCCCCCCCCACCCCAGTATCTGACCATCCCCTCCCCCACCCCAGTATCTGACCGTCCCCTCCCCCACCCCAGTATCTGACCGTCCTCTACACCCCAGTATCTGACCGTCCCCTCCCCCTCCCCAGTATCTGGCCGTCCCCTACACCCCAGTATCTGGCCGTCCCCTCCCCCACCCCAGTATCTGACCGTCCTCTACACCCCAGTATCTGACCGTCCCCTCCCCCACTCCAGTGTCTGACCGTCCCCTACACCCCAGTGTCTGACCGTCCCCTACACCCCAGTATCTGGCCGTCCCCTCCCCCACCCCAGTATCTGACCGTCCCCTACACCCCAGTATCTGACCGTCACCTACACCCCAGTATCTGACCGTCAACTACACCCCAGTATCTGACCGTCCCCTACACCCCAGTATCTGACCGTCCCCTACACCCCAGTATCTGGCCGTCCTCTACACCCCAGTATCTGACCGCCCCCTACACCCCAGTATCTGACCGTCCCCTCCCCACCCCAGTATCTGTCCGTCCCCTACACCCCAGTATCTGACCGTCCCCTACACCCCAGTATCTGACCGTCCCCTACACCCCAGTATCTGACCTTCCCCTACACCCCAGTATCTGACCGTCACCAACACCCCAGTATCTGACCGTCACCTACACCCCAGTATCTGGCCGTCCCCTCCCCCACCCCAGTATCTGACCGTCCCCTACACCCCAGTATCTGACCGTCCCCTACACCCCAGTATCTGACCGTCCCCTACACCCCAGTATCTGACCTTCCCCTACACCCCAGTATCTGACCGTCACCTACACCCCAGTATCTGACCGTCACCTACACCCCAGTATCTGGCCGTCCCCTCCCCCACCCCAGTATCTGGCCGTCCCCTCCCCTACCCCAGTATCTGGCCGTCCCCTACACCCCAGTATCTGACCGTCCCCTACACCGCAGTATCTGACCGTCCCCTACACCCCAGTATCTGTCCGTCCCCTCCCCCACCCCTCTATCTGACCGTCCCCTCCCCCACCCCAGTATTTGACCGTCCCCTCCCCCACCCCAGTGTCTGGCCGTCCTCTCCCCCACCCCAGTATCTGGCCGTCCCCTACACCCCAGTATCTGTCCGTCCCCTACACCCCAGTATCTGACCGTCCCCTACACCCCAGTATCTGGCCGTCCCCTACACCCCAGTATCTGACCGTCCTCTACACCCCAGTATCTGTCCGTCCACTACACCCCAGTATCTGGCCGTCCCCTACACCCCAGTATCTGGCCGTCCCCTCCCCACCCCAGTATCTGACCGTCCCCTACATCCCAGTATCTGGCCGTCCCCTCCCCCACCCCAGTATCTGACCGTCCCCTACACCCCAGTATCTGGCCGTCCCCTCCCCCACCCTAGTATCTGTCCGTCCCCTACAGCCCAGTATCTCACCGTCCCCTCCCCCACCCCATTATCTGGCCATCCCCTACACCCCATTATCTGCCCGTCCTCTCCACCCCGGTATCTGACCGTCCCCTCCCCCACCCCATTATCTGACCCCTCCCCCACCCCAGTATCTGACCGTCCCCTCCCACACCCCAGTATCTGACCGTCCCCTCCCCCACCCCAGTATCTGACCGTCCTCTACACCCCAGTATCTGACCGTCCTCTACACCCCAGTATCTGGCCGTCCCCTACACCCCAGTATCTGGCCGCCCCCTCCTCACCCCAGTATCTGACCGCACCCCACACCCCAGTATCTTACCGTCCTCTACACCCCAGTATCTGACTGTCCTCTACACCCCAGTATCTGACCGTCACCTACACCCCATTATCTGGCCGTCCCCTCCCCCCACACCAGTATCTGACCGTCACCTACACCCCAGTATCTCACCGTCCCCTACACCCCAGTATCTGGCCGTCCCCTCCCCCACCCCAGTATCTTTCCGTCCCCTCCCCCACCCCAGTATCTGACCGTCCCCTACACCCCAATATCTGACCGTCCCCTCCCCCACCCCAGTATCTTTCCGTCCCAAACACCCCAGTATCTGGCCGTCCCCTACACCCCAGTATCTGACCGTCCTCTCCCCCAACCCAGTATCTGACCCCTCCCCACCCCAGTATTTGACCGTCCCCTCCCCCACCCCAGTATCTGGCCGTCCCCTACACCCCAGTATCTGGCCGTCCCCTACATCCCAGCATCTGGCCGTCCCCTCCCCCACCCCAGTATCTGACCGTCCCCTACCCCCCAGTATCTGGCCGTCCGCTACACCCCAGTATCTGACCGTCCCTTCCCCTACACCACAGTATCTGACCGTCCCCTACATCCCAGCATCTGGCCGTCCCTTACACCCCAGTATCTGACCGTCCCTTCCCCCACCCCAGTATCTGACCCTCCCCTCCCCCACCCCAGTATCTGGCCGTCCCCTACACCCCAGTATCTGGCCGTCCCCTCCCCCACCCCAGTATCTGGCCGTCCCCTCCCCCACCCCAGTATCTGACCGTCCCCTACACCCCAGTATCTGGCCGTCCCCTACACCCCAGTATCTGACCGTCCCCTACACCCCAGTATCTGACCGTCCCCTACACCCCAGTATCTGGCCGTCCCCTACACCCCAGTATTTCACCGTCCCCTCCCCCACCACAGTATCTGGCCGTCCCCTCCCCCACCCCAGTATCTGACCGTCACCTACACCCCAGTATCTGACCGTCCTCTACACCCCAGTATCTGGCCGTCCCCCCCCCACCCCAGTATCTGACCGTCCTCTACACCCCAGTATCTGACCGTCCCCTCCCCCACCCCAGTATCTGACCGTCCCCTCCCCCACTCCAGTGTCTGGCCGTCCCCTACACCCCAGTATCTGACCGTCCCCACCCCCACCCCAGTATCTGACCGTCCTCTACACCCCAGTATCTGACCGTCCTCTACACCCCAGGATCTGACCGTCCCTACCCCCACCCCAGTATCTGGCCGTCCCCTCCCACATCCCAGTATCTGACCGTCCCCTACACCCCAGTATCTGACCGTCCTCTACACCCCAGTATCTGACCGTCATCTACACCCCAGTATCTGACCGTCCCCTACACCCCAGTATCTGGCCGACCCCTCCCCCACCCCAGTATCTGACCGTCACCTACACCCCAGTATCTGACCGTCCCCTCCCCCACCCTAGTATCTGACCGTCCTCTACACCCCAGTATCTGACCGTCACCTACACCCCAGTATCTGACCGTCCCCTCCCCCACCCCAGTATCTGACCGTCCCCTCCCCCACCCCAGTATCTGGCCGTCCTCTACACCCCAGTATCTGGCCGTCCCCTCCCCCACCCCAGTATCTGGCCGTCCCCCCACCCCAGTATCTGACCGTCCCCTCCCCCACCCCAGTATCTGACCATCCCCGACACCCCAGTATCTGACCGTCCCCTCCCCCACCCCAGTATCTGGCCGTCTCCTCCCCCACCCCAGTATCTGACCGTCACCTACACCCCAGTATCTGACCGTCCCTTACACTCTAGTATCTGGCCGTCCCCTACACCCCTGTATCTGACCGTCCCCTCCCCACCCCAGTATCTGGCCGTCCCCTCCCCCACCCCAGTATCTGGCCGTCCCCTCCCCCACCCCAGTATCTGGCCGTCCCCTCCCCCACCCCAGTTTCTGGCCGTCCCCTCCCCCACCCCAGTATCTGGCCGTCCCCTCCCCCACCCCAGTATCTGGCCGTCCCCTACACCCCAGTATCTGACCGTCCCCTCCCCCACCGCAGTATCTGGCCGTCCCCTCCCCCACCCCAGTTTCTGACCGTCCCCTCCCCCACCCCAGTATCTGGCCGTCCCCTCCCCCACCCCAGTATCTGGCCGTCCCCTCCCCCACCCCAGTATCTGGCCGTCCCCTCCCCCACCCCAGTATCTGGCCGTCCCCACCCCAGTATCTGGCCGTCCCCTCCCCCACCCCAGTATCTGGCCGTCCCCTACACCCCAGTATCTGGCTGTCCTCTACACCCCAGTATCTGACCGTCCCCTCCCCCACCACAGTATCTGACCGTCACCTACACCCCAGTATCTGACCTTCCCCTACACCCCAGTATCTGACCGTCACCTACACCCCAGTATCTGACCGTCACCTACACCCCAGTATCTGGCCGTCCCCTCCCCCACCCCAGTATCTGACCGTCCCCTACACCCCAGTATCTGACCGTCCCCTACACCCCAGTATCTGGCCGTCCCCTCCCCCACCCCAGTAACTGACCGTCCCCTACACCCCAGTGTCTGGCCGTCCCCTCCCCCACCCCAGTATCTGGCCGTCCCCTCCCCCACCCCAGTATCTGACCGTCCTCTACACCCCAGTATCTGACCGTCCCCTCCCCCACCCCAGTATCTGGCCGTCACCTACACCCCAGTATCTGGCCGTCCCCTACACCCCAGTATCTGACCGTCCCCTCCCCCACCCCAGTATCTGACCATCCCCTACACCCCAGTATCTGGCCGTCCCCTACACCCCAGTATCTGACCGTCCCCTCCCCCACTCCAGTGTCTGACCGTCCCCTACACCCCAGTGTCTGACCGTCCCCTACACCCCAGTATCTGGCCGTCCCCTCCCCCACCCCAGTATCTGACCGTCCCCTACACCCCAGTATCTGACCGTCCCCTACACCCCAGTATCTGATCGTCACCTACACCCCAGTATCTGACCGTCCCTTACACTCTAGTATCTGGCCGTCCCCTACACCCCAGTATCTGACCGTCCCCTCCCCACCCCAGTATCTGGCCGTCCCCTCCCCACCCCAGTATCTGGCCGTCCCCTACACCCCAGTATCTGACCGTCCCCACCCCCACCCCAGTATCTGACCGTCCCCTACACCCCAGTATCTGACCGTCCCCACCCCCACCCCAGTATCTGGCCGTCCCCACCCCCACCCCAGTATCTGGCCGTCCCCTCCCCCACCCCATTATCTGGCCGCCCCCTCCTCACCCCAGTATCTGACCGCACCGTACACCCCAGTATCTGACCGTCCTCTACACCCCAGTATCTGACCGTCCTCTACACCCCAGTATCTGACCGTCACCTACACCCCATTATCTGGCCGTCCCCTCCCCCCACCCCAGTATCTGACCGTCACCTACACCCCAGTATCTCACCGTCCCCTACACCCCAGTATCTGGCCGTCCCCTCCCCCACCCCAGTATCTTTCCGTCCCCTCCCCCACCCCATTATCTGACCGTCCCCTACACCCCAATATCTGACCGTCCCCTCCCCCACCCCAGTATCTTTCCGTCCCAAACACCCCAGTATCTGGCCGTCCCCTCCCCCACCCCAGTATCTGACCGTCCCCTACACCCCAGTATCTGGCCGCCCCCTCCTCACCCCAGTATCTGACCGCACCGTACACCCCAGTATCTGACCGTCCCCTACATCCCAGCATCTGGCCGTCCCCTACACCCCAGTATCTGACCGTCCCCTTCACCCCAATATCTGTCCGTCCCCTACACCCCAGTATCTGACCGTCCCTTCCCCCCACCCCAGTATCTGACCGTCCCCTACACCCCAGTATCTGGCCGTCCCCTACACCCCAGTATCTGACCGTCCCCTACACCCCAGTATCTGACCGTCCCCTACACCCCAGTATCTGGCCGTCCCCTACACCCCAGTATCTGGCCGTCCCCTCCCCCACCCCAGTATCTGGCCGTCCCCTCCCCCACCCCATTATCTGGCCGTCCCCTACACCCCAGTATCTGCCCGTCCTCTACACCCCAGTATCTGACCGTCCCCTCCCCCACCCCATTATCTGACCCCTCCCCCACCCCAGTATCTGACCGTCCCCTCCCACACCCCAGTATCTGACCGTCCCCTCCCCACCCCAGTATCTGGCCGTCCCCTACACCCCAGTATCTGGCCGCCCCCTCCTCACCCCAGTATCTGACCGCACCGTACACCCCAGTATCTGACCGTCCTCTACACCCCAGTATCTGACTGTCCTCTACACCCCAGTATCTGACCGTCACCTACACCCCATTATCTGGCCGTCCCCTCCCCCCACCCCAGTATCTGACCGTCACCTACACCCCAGTATCTCACCGTCCCCTACACCCCAGTATCTGGCCGTCCCCTCCCCCACCCCAGTATCTTTCCGTCCCCTCCCCCACCCCAGTATCTGACCGTCCCCTACACCCCAATATCTGACCGTCCCCTCCCCCACCCCAGTATCTTTCCGTCCCAAACACCCCAGTATCTGGCCGTCCCCTCCCCCACCCCAGTATCTGACCGTCCCCTACACCCCAGTATCTGGCCGCCCCCTCCTCACCCCAGTATCTGACCGCACCGTACACCCCAGTATCTGACCGTCCCCTACATCCCAGCATCTGGCCGTCCCCTACACCCCAGTATCTGACCGTCCCCTACACCCCAATATCTGGCCGTCCCCTACACCCCAGTATCTGACCGTCCCCTACACCCCAGTATCTGGCCGTCCCCTCCCCCACCCCAGTATCTTTCCGTCCCCTCCCCACCCCAGTATCTGACCGTCCCCTACACCCCAATATCTGACCGTCCCCTCCCCCACCCCAGTATCTTTCCGTCCCAAACACCCCAGTATCTGGCCGTCCCCTACATCCCAGCATCTGGCCGTCCCCTACACCCCAGTATCTGACCGTCCCCTCCCACACCCCAGTATCTGACCCCTCCCCACCCCAGTATCTGACCGTCCCCTCCCCCACCCCAGTATCTGGCCGTCCCCTACACCACAGTATCTGGCCGTCCCCTCCCCCCACCCCAGTATCTGACCGTCACCTACACCCCAGTATCTGACCATCCTCTACACCCCAGTATCTGACCGTCCTCTACACCACAGTATCTGACCGTCCCCTCCCCCACTCCAGTGTCTGGCCGTCCCCTACACCCCCAGTATCTGACCGTCCCCACCCCCACCCCAGTATCTGGCCGTCCCCTCCCCCACCCCAGTATCTGACCGTCCCCTCCCACATCCCAGTATCTGACCGTCCCCTACACCCCAGTATCTGACCGTCCTCTACACCCCAGTATCTGACCGTCATCTACACCCCAGTATCTGACCGTCCCCTACACCCCAGTATCTGGCCGACCCCTCCCCCACCCCAGTATCTGACCGTCACCTACACCCCAGTATCTGACCGTCCCCTCCCCCACCCCAGTATCTGACCGTCCTCTACACCCCAGTATCTGGCCGTCCCCTCCCCCACCCCAGTATCTGACCGTCCTCTACACCCCAGTATCTGACCGTCCCCTCCCCCACTCCAGTGTCTGACCGTCCCCTACACCCCAGTGTCTGACCGTCCCCTCCCCCACCCCAGTATCTGGCCGTCCCCTCCCCCACTCCAGTGTCTGACCGTCCCCTACACCCCAGTATCTGGCCGTCCCTTCCCCCACCCCAGTATCTGACCATCCCCTACACCCCAGTATCTGACCGTCCCCTACACCCCAGTATCTGACCGTCACATACACCCCAGTATCTGACCGTCCCCTACACCCCAGTATCTGGCCGTCCCCTACACCCCAGTATCTGTCCGTCCCCTCCCCCACCCCAGTATCTGGCCGTCCCCTCCCCCACCCCAGTATCTGGCCGTCCCCTACACCCCAGTATCTGACCGTCCCCACCCCCACCCCAGTATCTGGCCGTCCCCTCCCCCACCCCAGTATCTGGCCGTCCCCTCCCACATCCCAGTATCTGGCCGTCCCCTACACCCCAGTATCTGACCGTCCTCTACACCCCAGTATCTGACCGCCCCTACACCCCAGTATCTGACCGTCCCCTACACCCCAGTATCTGACCGTCCCCTACACCCCAGTATCTGACCTTCCCCTACACCCCAGTATCTGACCGTCACCTACACCCCATTATCTGACCGTCACCTACACCCCAGTATCTGGCCGTCCCCTCCCCCACCCCAGTATCTGGCCGTCCCCTACACCCCAGTATCTGGCCGTCCCCTCCCCCACCCCAGTATCTGACCGTCCCCTCCCCCACCCCTGTATCTGGCCGTCCCCTACACCCCAGTATCTGACCGTCCCCTACACCCCAGTATCTGTCCGTCCCCTTCCCCAACCCAGTAGCTGACCGTCCCCTCCCCCACCCCAGTATCTGACCGTCCCCTCCCCCACCCCAGTGTCTGGCCGTCCCCTACACCCCAGTATCTGGCCGTCCCCTACACCCCAGTATCTGGCCGTCCCCTACACCCCAGTACCGGGCCGTCCCCTCCCCCACCCCAGTATCTGACCGTCCCCTCCCCCACCCCAGTATCTGACCGTCCCCTCCCCCACCCCAGTATCTGTCCGTCCCCTACACCCCAGTATCTGTCCGTCCCCTACACCCCAGTATCTGGCCGTCCCCTACACCCCAGTATCTGACCGTCCCCTACACCCCAGTATCTGACCGTCCCCTACACCCCAGTATCTGACCGTCCCTTCCCCCACCCCAGTATCTGGCCGTCCCCTACACCCCAGTATCTGACCGTCCCCTACACCCCAGTATCTGACCGTCCCCTACACCCCAGTATCTGGCCGTCCCCTACACCCCAGTATCTGACCGTCCCTTCCCCCCATGTCCAAGCCCTTCCCTCCTCCTCTTCCCTTCCCTGGGATGAGGGAGAGATGGGAGGGTGATGGGGAGAGAGTGGAAAAGAGGGGAGGGGGTAGTCAGCCCTGGGGAGAGAGGGTGAAGGAGCAGGAGGGAGAAAGTCAGGGTCTGGGATGGGGATGGAGGGAGCGGGGAAATGTGCAATGAAACGAGCGCATAGAGAAGGTGTGCACTGAGTAACGGCTGGAATGATGGAATGGATGGAGAGGGGAGCAGAGCAGACTGATGCAGGAGAGGGCTGGACAATGTGGGTCACTAGAGACTGGTGTTGGCCACGCACTTCGGACACCTTCCATCCCACAGAGCTGCTGGATTATTTCCCCACTCCACCCACTGTCTGTCCACACTTTATTACAGATCCAGCCTCCGTAACAACTGAGGAACCCCAGGAAACAACACCCGAACCCCGGGAGGATTTGTCCACCGTCCCAGAACCAGATACAAGCTCAGGTATCGATGGAGGGATCATTGGAGCAGTGGGGGACAAGTTGGGGAGGGTAACATGAGAAGAGAGGGTCTGGAGTGGAGGAGCAGAGAGTGTGGGGTATGGGAGGAGGGGGACTGGAGTGGGGGGAGGAGAATACCCCAGGGAGAGTGGAGTTGGAGCATTGCGGAGAGGGTAGAGATGGAGAGTGAGGGGCGGAGGGGTGTGGAGAGAGGAGGAGAAATGGCAAGTAGAAATGTGTGAAACGAGTAATTGTAGAAGAATTAAACGGGTGGTAAGGAGGGAATGTGTGATTGGAGATCGGGCCTGTACTCGCTGGAGTTTAGAAACATGAGGGGGAGATCACATCAAAACTTACCCTATAATGAGAGGCCTAGATAGAGTGGATGTGGAGAGGATGTTTCCAGTATTGAAAGAGTATAGGGCCAATGGGCACAGCCTCAGAATAAAGAGACATACCTTTAGATACGAGCTGAGGAGGATTTATCTAGCCAGATGCTGGTGAATCTGTTGAATTCATTGCCACAGAAGGCTGTGGACATTGGGATCTCCAAGACGATGGTATTTTTAAAGTGGAGATTGACAGTTTTTGATTACGAAGATGGACAAAGGTTTCGAGGAGAAGGAGAATAGGGTTGGCAGGGAACGATATACAGTATCAGCCATGAGTAAATGGCGGAGTGGTCGATGGGCCGAATTGCCTCATTCTGTTCCTCTGGCATGAATTTATGAACATGAGATTGAGGATGAAGTGGAAAGTAAGT
>NW_027602356.1:0-2500 GCF_053455715.1 Rhinoraja longicauda
GTCTTTCGCCCCTATACCCAGGTCAGACGACCGATTTGCACGTCAGGACCGCTGCGGGCCTCCACCAGAGTTTCCTCTGGCTTCGCCCTGCCCGGGCATAGTTCACCATCTTTCGGGTCCTAGCACGTACGCTCCTGCTCCACCTCCCCGCCGGAACGGGTGAGACGGGCCGGTGGTGCGCCCGCCGCACGGCGGCGGCGGGATCCCACCTCGGTCGGCCCACGCCGAACCTTCACCTTCATTGCGCCGTGGGGTTTCGTCGCGCCCCTTGACTCGCGCACGTGTTAGACTTCTTGGTCCGTGTTTCAAGACGGGACGGGTGGGTTACCGACATCGCCGCGGACCCCTGGCGCCCACTCTTTTTGGGAACGTGACTCGCACCGACTCGGCGGCGAGACGCGGTCGGGGCGCACTGTGTACAGTCCGCCCCAGTCGACAGTCGCACCGGGAGCACGGGGAGCCCGTCCCCCGCGACGCGCACGACCGGAGTCGCACGCGCACACGGGAAGAAGGCGCGGCGGATGTCCTTTCCCTCGGCCCCTGCGGGAAACGGCGAGGCTCCTGCCGGGGGGCTGTAACACTCGAGGCCGGAGCCACGAGCCACCTTCCCCACCGGCCTTCCCAGCCGACCCAGAGCCGGTCGCGGCGCACCACCAACGGAGGAAATGCGCCCGGCGGCAGCCGAGCCCGCGCGAGAGGCGGTCCCCTCGTGAGAGGGAGATCCGCCCTGCCCCACGCGTCCGACCTGACCGCCGGGTTGAATCCACCGGGCGGACTGCGCGGACCCCACCCGTTTACCTCTTAGCGGTTTCACGCCCTCTTGAACTCTCTCTTCAAAGTTCTTTTCAACTTTCCCTTACGGTACTTGTTGACTATCGGTCTCGTGCCAGTATTTAGCCTTAGATGGAGTTTACCACCCACTTTGGGCTGCATTCGCAAGCAACCCGACTCCAAGAAGACTCCATCCCGACGAGCCAGGGGCCGCTACCGGCCTCACACCGTCCACAGGCTAGGCCTCGATCAGAAGGACTTGGGCCCCCTGAGCGTCGTCGGAGAAAGGAGGTCTTCTATACGCCACAGTTCCCGCGACCGCCAAGCGACCGGGGATTCGGCGCTGGGCTCCTCCCTCTTCACTCGCAGTTACTGAGGGAATCCTGGTTAGTTTCTTTTCCTCCGCTTAGTAATATGCTTAAATTCAGCGGGTTGTCACGTCTGATCTGAGGTCGTAGGCAGAGAAACGGCTGGTGGCCGGATGGCCACCACCGATCGCCGGTCGAGCGACCAACACACGGCAGGTCAAGCGGGCAGGCTTTGCTGGATGGCAAGCACGCAAACAACACGCAGAGCAAAACCCAGCCGACCGCTGCGACGAGCAAGCATGCAAAAGTCGGGGCCGAGGCAGGACACGCAAGCTCCCTCCCTGCTGGAGGGAGGGTCAGGCGCGCAAAGCTCGACCGAGTCAGGCATACGAGACCGACGTGCGGAAGGACGAGGTCGTGCGGCCGCGGGCGTTCGCGACAGGCCACGTCAACAAAACAGCCAACCAGCCAGAGCAGGCCGAGCAGGAGCGCCCGAGCTCGGCTGACATCCTTTTTCCGGAGCCCCGATCGACGTGCGAAGCCACACGTGCGACGCGTAAGCCGGAGGAGCAGAGGCGAAGTGAGAGTGAGGCCGTCGCGTCCCCCGTCCGAGCGACCGACCGACCGCTCGCCCGCCCGCCGCGTGCAAGGATGAACACCAGGCACGCGAGGGTCGGGTCGGACGGACGGACGGACGGACGGACGGACGGACGGGGCCCTTCCCAAGAGACGTCTCTGCTTTTTTTTCCCAGCCCGCCATTCGCACGCCTGCGGCCGTCCCACGGGGGCAGGGAGTCAACGCTGGCGCAACCGTAGGGCAGTGCCCAAACGGCGAGGAGAGCATCAGTCCCACAAAGCAGAGCGGCAGTCAGAAGCGACGACACACACGTAGGTGTGGCTCTCCCGCAGTGACGGCCGTGCCAGAGGAAAGGCTCGCCCCTCCGCGTCCGCGTGCGGACAAGGGCAATGCCCGGGAGGGCACGGGTCAAAGGTCTCCCCGGTCGCCGTGCGACCAGCCGCCGCCGACACCGCCGCCGAAGCGGCGGGCGGGCGGGCGGGCTGGAGCGCACGGGCACGGAGGGCTCCAGTGTCTGCACTTAGGGGGACGAAGAGGAGGGCCTTGCCCCTCTGCGACACCCCAGCCGCGCGCTCCCGCACCCCGGAGGGCAAAGGAGCACGATTGATTGTACAAGCGACCCTCAGACAGGCGTAGCCCCGGGAGGAACCCGGGGCCGCAAAGTGCGTTCAAAGTGTCGATGATCAATGTGTCCTGCAATTCACATTAATTCTCGCAGCTAGCTGCGTTCTTCATCGACGCACGAGCCGAGTGATCCACCGCTAAGAGTTGTCCGAGAGATTTCTTAAAAGACCACCCGACGCTCCTCGTCCACCGCCGCGGGGAAAGGAGCCCCATCCTGGGG
>NW_027602356.1:7500-12500 GCF_053455715.1 Rhinoraja longicauda
TTTTTCTTCGTGCCCCCCCCCCCCCCCCCCCCCCCCCCCCACGCAGGGAGGGTTCCAAGAGGGAGGAGGGAGGGAGGGAGTCCCGGGGCCGTGAGAGAGAGAGAGCCTCATTAGCTGCTAGGTTCACCTCATTAGCTGCTAGCTAACGCGTCAGACCTTTTACATTCTTTAGAGGATTGAAACCTCAGGGCCTTTAACCCCCGTTCACCGTTTACACTCAACGATCCTTCCGAACAAAACCCTTACACATCTGTCCGTCCAACTGACCCCCGAGATACCTAACACGCAGATTAACACGTCAGCGGTGATCGGCGTGTCATAGAGGAGTCACAAAGACGGGCAAAATAGAGTGGTTGAATAAAAAATACTCACTCAATTGGCCGTGATTTAACGTAGCACACAATGATGCCAAGCCCATGCAAAGTCCAGTGGCCCAAGCAAACAAATAAGATAGATCTGGCTCGGCGTTCCTCATCTCCACATCGTCACCCAGCACGCCGACGCCCAATAACAATTCCCCCGCAAATTGTGCACCTCGAGCGGCAGTACTTTAAACGGCGCCGTCTTCGGCGTGGACGGCATGAACCAAGTCGGCAAGCATCGTCACCCAGCACACAGACGTCCACTAACAATTCCTCCCCCCTGCAAATTGCGCGCCGCGAACGGCAGTACTTTCAAGTATGCCGCCTTCGGCGGGGACATCGTGAACCAAATCGGCAGGCAGGCGTCGTCAGCCGGTCGACCGACCCCCAGTTGCATTGCCCCAACGGCCATTGTGCACTTCGAACAGAACAGTGCTTTTAAAATATTCCGCCTGCCGCGTGTACATCATGAAACAAATGGAAAGGACGAACCGGGCGTGCAACCGATGCACGGAGAGTGACAGGTCGTCAAGCAAGTCCGTGGCAATCCGTCGGCCGACTCGGCCGCGGCCAGCAGAGGCGTTTTGGCCCGGGCGCGCCGAACTTTGCGCGCCCTCGGTATGCGTAACACTAGCACATGCCTTCAAAACTCACTACAAAATAACCCCAAAGTATGCCGCCTTCCCCGTGGGCCTTGTTACCAATATCTTGCCCTGCTTCCTGATGCCCTTATGGGGTCGGCTCTGTTCTTGCAGAACCCTCAGGTGGTGCAGAGTCTGGGCCATTTTATCAATATCTTGCCCTGATTCCTGATGCCCTTATGGGGTCGGCTCTGTTCTTGCAGAACCCTGAGGTGGTGCAGAGTCTGCGCCTTGTTATCAATATCTTGCCCTGCTTCCTGAAACCCTTATGGGGTTGGTTCTGTTACAAAACCCTCAGGTGGTGCAGAGTCTGGGCCACTTTATAAATAACTCTGCCTGCATTAGGGTCAGGGTCAGGGTTAGGGTTAGGGTTAGGGTTAGGGTTAGGGTTAGGGTTAGGGTTAGGGTTAGGGTTAGGGTTAGGGTTAGGGTTAGGGTTAGGGTTAGGGTTAGGGTTAGGGTTAGGGTTAGGGGTAGGGGTAGGGGTAGCGGTAGGGGTAGGGGTAGGGGTAGGGGTAGTTTGAACTACTGCCGCTCCAGGCGCGCACTGTGCGTGGGTAATTTTCAGTGGGCGTCGGTGTGCTGGGTGACGATGCCGCCCAGACTCTGCACCACCTGAGGGATCTGCAAGAACAGAGCCGAACCCGCAAGGGTATCGGGAAGCAGGGCAAGATATTGATAACAAGGCCCAGACTCTGCACCACCCGAGGGTTCTGCAAGAACAGAGCCGACCCCATAAGGGTATCAGGAAGCAGGGTGAGATAGTGACACCATTTGTAAAACCGGCAAATCCCACCCAGGAAACATTGCAAAAATTGGCCTCTAATGCTGGAACGTGGGTAAAGCCAAACAAACACGACACGTTTTAAAAGAACGTTACTAAAACAGCCTGGGATATGCCCATGACAAAGGATAGGCCGAACCTCACCAGAAAAAAAGAGAGGGAGACCACGGCAGAGCTGAGGGATAAACATGAGATGGTGATAAAACCAGCAGACGAGGGGAGCAGTAGGGTTACAAATTAATGTCAATATGGGGCCTGCTCCCACTGGGTAATAGACAAAAACATAGAACAGGGTGACAGGAGAGACTGGATAGCACAGAGGATAACCCGTGAGCGAAATAATGGGGTGTATGCAGTTCAATGTAAGGAGTGTACCTTACGGTACATAGGCGAAACAGGTAAAACAGCCTCAGCGGTGATCGACGTGTCAAAGAGGAGTCACAAAGACGGGCAAAATAAAGTGGTTGATTATAGACAATAGACAATAGACAATAGGTGCAGGAGTCGGCCATTCAGCCCTTCGAGCCAGCACCGCCATTCAATGCGATCATGGCTGATCACTCTCAATCAGTACCCCGTTCCTGCCTTCTCCCCATACCCCCTCACTCCGTTATCCTTAAGAGCTCTATCCAGCTCTCTCTTGAAAGCATCCAACGAACTGGCCTCCACTGCCTTCTGAGGCAGAGAATTCCACACCTTCACCACTCTCTGACTGAAAAGGTTCTTCCTCATCTCCGTTCTAAATGGCCTACCCCTTATTCTTAAACGGTGGCCCCTTGTTCTGGACTCCCCCAACATTGGGAACATGTTTCCTGCCTCTAATGTGTCCAATCCCCTAATTATCGTATATGTTTCAATAAGATCCCCCCTCATTCTTCTAAATACCAGTGTATACAAGCCCAATCGCTCCAGCCTTTCAACATACGACCGTCCCGCCATTCCGGGAATTAACCTAGTGAACCTACGCTGCACGCCCTCCATAGCAAGAATATCCTTCCTCAAATTTGGAGACCAAAACTGCACACAGTACTCCAGGTGCGGTCTCACCAGGGCCCGCTACAACTGTAGAAGGACCTCTTTGCTCCTATACTCAACTCCTCTGGTTACGAAGGCCAACATTCCATTGGCTTTCTTCACTGCCTGCTGTACCTGCATGCTTCCTTTCATTGACTGATGCACTAGGACATCCAGATCTCGTTGAACTCCCCCTCCTCCTAACTTGACACCATTCAGACAATAATCTGCCTTTCTACTCTTACTTCCAAAGTGAATAACCTCGCACTTATCTACATTAAACTGCATCTGCCATGTATCCGCCCACTCACACAACCTGTCCAAGTCATCCTGCAGCCTTATTGCATCTTCCTCACAATTCACACTACCCTCCAGCTTAGTATCATCTGCAAATTTGCTAATGGTACTTTTAATCCCTCCGTCTAAGTCATTAATGCATATCGTAAATAGCTGGGGTCCCAGCACCGAACCTTGCGGTACCCCACTGGTCACTGCCTGCCATTCCGAGAGGGACCCATTTATACCCACTCTTTGCTTTCCGTCTGTCAACCAATTTTCTATCCATGTCAGTACCCTACCCCCAATACCACGTGCCCTAATTTTGCCCACTAATCTCCTATGTGGGAGCTTGTCGAAGGCTTTCTGAAAGTCGAGGTACACCACGTCCACTGACTCTCCCCTGTCAATTTTCCTAGTTACATCCTCAAAACATTCCAGTAGATTTGTCAAGCATGATTTCCCCTTCGTAAATCCATGCTGACTCGCAATGATCCTGTTACTGCTATCCAAATGCTCAGCAATTTCGTCTTTTCTAATTGACTCCAGCATCTTCCCCACCACTGATGTCAGACTAACTGGTCTATAATTACCCGTTTTCTCTCTCCCTCCCTTCTTAAAAAGTGGGATAACATTTGCTATCCTCCAATCCACAGGAACTGATCCTGAATCTATATAGAACATTGAAAAATGATCTCCAATGCTTCCACTATTTCTAGAGCCACCTCCTTAGGTACCCTGGGATGCAGACCATCAGGCCCTGGGGATTTATCAGCCTTCAGTCCCATCAGTCTACCCAAAACCATTTCCTGCCTAATGTGGATTTCCTTCAGTTCCTCCATCACCCTAGGTTCTCCGGCCCCTAGAACATTTGGGAGATTGTGTGTATCTTCCTCAGTGAAGACAGACCCAAAGTAACGGTTTAACTCGTCTGCCATTTCTTTGTTCCCCATAATAAATTCCCCCGTTTCTGTCTTCAAGGGACCCACATTTGCCTTGACTATTTTTTCCCTCTTCACGTACCTAAAAAAACTTTTGCTATCCTCCTTTATATTATTGGCTAGTTTACCCTCGCACCTCATCTTTTCTCCCCGCATTGCCTCTTTAGTTAACTTTTGTTGCTCTTTAAAAGAGTCCCAATCCTCTGTCTTCCCACTCTTCTTTGCTATGTTATACCTCCTCTCCTTAATTTTTATGCTGTCCCTGACTTCCCTTGTCAGCCACAGGTGTCTCTTACTCCCCTTAGAGTCTTTCCACCTCTTTGGAATAAATTGATCCTGCAACCTCTGCATTATTCCCTGGAATACCTGCCATTGCTGTTCTACCGTCTTCCCTGCTAGGGCCTCCTTCCAGTCAATTTTGGCCAGCTCCCGCCTCATGCCTCTGTAATCCCCTTTGCTATACTGTAATACAGACACTTCCGATTTTCCCTTCTACCTTTCCATTTGCAGAGTAAAACTTATCGTGTTGTGATCACTGCCTCCTAACGGCTCTTTTACCTCTAGTCCCCTTATCAGATCAGGATCATTAAAAACACTCACTCTATTGGCCGTGATTTAACCTAGCACACAGTGTTGCAAAGCCCATGCAAAGTCCAGTGGGCCAAGCAAACAAATAAGATAGATCTGGCTCGGCGTTCCACATCTCCACATCGTCACCCAGCACGCCGACGCCCATTAACAATTCCCCCGCAAATTGTGCACCTCGAGCGGCAGTACTTTAAACGGCGCCGTCTTCGGCGTGGACGGCATGAACCAAGTCGGCAAGCATCGTCACCTAGCACACAGACGTGCACTAACAATTCCTCCCCCCGCAAATTGCGCGCCGCGAACGGCGGTACTTTCAAGTATGCCGCCTTCGGCGGGGACATCGTGAACCAAATCGGCAGGCAGGCGTCGTCAGCCGGTCGACCGACCCCCAGCT
>NW_027602356.1:25000-30000 GCF_053455715.1 Rhinoraja longicauda
CCCCCCCCCGTTGGGTGGAAGGAAACCTCTGCTGCGGGCCCGGCAACCATCCCGAACGGACCCGCTGGGTCCAAATGTCTGCCGCGGGCGGTCCTGCTGCGGTCGCGGGTTCGTTGGAAACCTCTCCTGCTGCTGGCATGGCCACCCTCCCCCCCCCCGCCCGACTGACGACCCTGCGGGCCCGGCGACCCGGTGTCCCGTTGCCGCGCGGGGAGTGATCCTCGGGGCCGTGCCGGGCGGGCCCAGCGACACGAAGAGAGTGGGGGGGGGGTCGGAGGGAGTGGCACTGGGGAGAGAGGGGTGGGGGAGAGAGTGCCCCCCCCCCATTAGGGGCGAGTTTATGCAGTCATCAGAGTTTATACCTAACCTCATGATGCTTTATTAGCCGGATAGGCTGTCTGACCTCGCCCCCAGTCCCTACTCCTTCCACTGGATTCTTCTTATACCCTCTTTTTCTTCGTGCCCCCCCCCCCCCCCCCCCCCCCCCCCCCACGCAGGGAGGGTTCCAAGAGGGAGGAGGGAGGGAGGGAGTCCCGGGGCCGTGAGAGAGAGAGAGCCTCATTAGCTGCTAGGTTCACCTCATTAGCTGCTAGCTAACGCGTCAGACCTTTTACATTCTTTAGAGGATTGAAACCTCAGGGCCTTTAACCCCCGTTCACCGTTTACACTCAACGATCCTTCCGAACAAAACCCTTACACATCTGTCCGTCCAACTGACCCCCGAGATACCTAACACGCAGATTAACACGTCAGCGGTGATCGGCGTGTCATAGAGGAGTCACAAAGACGGGCAAAATAGAGTGGTTGAATAAAAAATACTCACTCAATTGGCCGTGATTTAACGTAGCACACAATGATGCCAAGCCCATGCAAAGTCCAGTGGCCCAAGCAAACAAATAAGATAGATCTGGCTCGGCGTTCCTCATCTCCACATCGTCACCCAGCACGCCGACGCCCAATAACAATTCCCCCGCAAATTGTGCACCTCGAGCGGCAGTACTTTAAACGGCGCCGTCTTCGGCGTGGACGGCATGAACCAAGTCGGCAAGCATCGTCACCCAGCACACAGACGTCCACTAACAATTCCTCCCCCCTGCAAATTGCGCGCCGCGAACGGCAGTACTTTCAAGTATGCCGCCTTCGGCGGGGACATCGTGAACCAAATCGGCAGGCAGGCGTCGTCAGCCGGTCGACCGACCCCCAGTTGCATTGCCCCAACGGCCATTGTGCACTTCGAACAGAACAGTGCTTTTAAAATATTCCGCCTGCCGCGTGTACATCATGAAACAAATGGAAAGGACGAATCGGGCGTGCAACCGATGCACGGAGAGTGACAGGTCGTCAAGCAAGTCCGTGGCAATCCGTCGGCCGACTCGGCCGCGGCCAGCAGAGGCGTTTTGGCCCGGGCGCGCCGAACTTTGCGCGCCCTCGGTATGCGTAACACTAGCACATGCCTTCAAAACTCACTACAAAATAACCCCAAAGTATGCCGCCTTCCCCGTGGGCCTTGTTACCAATATCTTGCCCTGCTTCCTGATGCCCTTATGGGGTCGGCTCTGTTCTTGCAGAACCCTCAGGTGGTGCAGAGTCTGGGCCATTTTATCAATATCTTGCCCTGATTCCTGATGCCCTTATGGGGTCGGCTCTGTTCTTGCAGAACCCTGAGGTGGTGCAGAGTCTGCGCCTTGTTATCAATATCTTGCCCTGCTTCCTGAAACCCTTATGGGGTTGGTTCTGTTACAAAACCCTCAGGTGGTGCAGAGTCTGGGCCACTTTATAAATAACTCTGCCTGCATTAGGGTCAGGGTCAGGGTT
Organism: Rhinoraja longicauda; assembly: GCF_053455715.1. NCBI lineage: Eukaryota > Metazoa > Chordata > Chondrichthyes > Rajiformes > Arhynchobatidae > Rhinoraja > Rhinoraja longicauda. Next base: position 26,816 of record NW_027602356.1, read on the forward strand.
AGGGTTAGGGTTAGGGTTAGGGTTAGGGTTAGGGTTAGGGTTAGGGTTAGGGTTAGGGTTAGGGTTAGGGTTAGGGTTAGGGTTAGGGTTAGGGTTAGGGTTAGGGTTAGGGTTAGGGGTAGGGGTAGGGGTAGCGGTAGGGGTAGGGGTAGGGGTAGGGGTAGTTTGAACTACTGCCGCTCCAGGCGCGCACTGTGCGTGGGTAATTTTCAGTGGGCGTCGGTGTGCTGGGTGACGATGCCGCCCAGACTCTGCACCACCTGAGGGATCTGCAAGAACAGAGCCGAACCCGCAAGGGTATCGGGAAGCAGGGCAAGATATTGATAACAAGGCCCAGACTCTGCACCACCCGAGGGTTCTGCAAGAACAGAGCCGACCCCATAAGGGTATCAGGAAGCAGGGTGAGATAGTGACACCATTTGTAAAACCGGCAAATCCCACCCAGGAAACATTGCAAAAATTGGCCTCTAATGCTGGAACGTGGGTAAAGCCAAACAAACACGACACGTTTTAAAAGAACGTTACTAAAACAGCCTGGGATATGCCCATGACAAAGGATAGGCCGAACCTCACCAGAAAAAAAGAGAGGGAGACCACGGCAGAGCTGAGGGATAAACATGAGATGGTGATAAAACCAGCAGACGAGGGGAGCAGTAGGGTTACAAATTAATGTCAATATGGGGCCTGCTCCCACTGGGTAATAGACAAAAACATAGAACAGGGTGACAGGAGAGACTGGATAGCACAGAGGATAACCCGTGAGCGAAATAATGGGGTGTATGCAGTTCAATGTAAGGAGTGTACCTTACGGTACATAGGCGAAACAGGTAAAACAGCCTCAGCGGTGATCGACGTGTCAAAGAGGAGTCACAAAGACGGGCAAAATAAAGTGGTTGATTATAGACAATAGACAATAGACAATAGGTGCAGGAGTCGGCCATTCAGCCCTTCGAGCCAGCACCGCCATTCAATGCGATCATGGCTGATCACTCTCAATCAGTACCCCGTTCCTGCCTTCTCCCCATACCCCCTCACTCCGTTATCCTTAAGAGCTCTATCCAGCTCTCTCTTGAAAGCATCCAACGAACTGGCCTCCACTGCCTTCTGAGGCAGAGAATTCCACACCTTCACCACTCTCTGACTGAAAAGGTTCTTCCTCATCTCCGTTCTAAATGGCCTACCCCTTATTCTTAAACGGTGGCCCCTTGTTCTGGACTCCCCCAACATTGGGAACATGTTTCCTGCCTCTAATGTGTCCAATCCCCTAATTATCGTATATGTTTCAATAAGATCCCCCCTCATTCTTCTAAATACCAGTGTATACAAGCCCAATCGCTCCAGCCTTTCAACATACGACCGTCCCGCCATTCCGGGAATTAACCTAGTGAACCTACGCTGCACGCCCTCCATAGCAAGAATATCCTTCCTCAAATTTGGAGACCAAAACTGCACACAGTACTCCAGGTGCGGTCTCACCAGGGCCCGCTACAACTGTAGAAGGACCTCTTTGCTCCTATACTCAACTCCTCTGGTTACGAAGGCCAACATTCCATTGGCTTTCTTCACTGCCTGCTGTACCTGCATGCTTCCTTTCATTGACTGATGCACTAGGACATCCAGATCTCGTTGAACTCCCCCTCCTCCTAACTTGACACCATTCAGACAATAATCTGCCTTTCTACTCTTACTTCCAAAGTGAATAACCTCGCACTTATCTACATTAAACTGCATCTGCCATGTATCCGCCCACTCACACAACCTGTCCAAGTCATCCTGCAGCCTTATTGCATCTTCCTCACAATTCACACTACCCTCCAGCTTAGTATCATCTGCAAATTTGCTAATGGTACTTTTAATCCCTCCGTCTAAGTCATTAATGCATATCGTAAATAGCTGGGGTCCCAGCACCGAACCTTGCGGTACCCCACTGGTCACTGCCTGCCATTCCGAGAGGGACCCATTTATACCCACTCTTTGCTTTCCGTCTGTCAACCAATTTTCTATCCATGTCAGTACCCTACCCCCAATACCACGTGCCCTAATTTTGCCCACTAATCTCCTATGTGGGAGCTTGTCGAAGGCTTTCTGAAAGTCGAGGTACACCACGTCCACTGACTCTCCCCTGTCAATTTTCCTAGTTACATCCTCAAAACATTCCAGTAGATTTGTCAAGCATGATTTCCCCTTCGTAAATCCATGCTGACTCGCAATGATCCTGTTACTGCTATCCAAATGCTCAGCAATTTCGTCTTTTCTAATTGACTCCAGCATCTTCCCCACCACTGATGTCAGACTAACTGGTCTATAATTACCCGTTTTCTCTCTCCCTCCCTTCTTAAAAAGTGGGATAACATTTGCTATCCTCCAATCCACAGGAACTGATCCTGAATCTATATAGAACATTGAAAAATGATCTCCAATGCTTCCACTATTTCTAGAGCCACCTCCTTAGGTACCCTGGGATGCAGACCATCAGGCCCTGGGGATTTATCAGCCTTCAGTCCCATCAGTCTACCCAAAACCATTTCCTGCCTAATGTGGATTTCCTTCAGTTCCTCCATCACCCTAGGTTCTCCGGCCCCTAGAACATTTGGGAGATTGTGTGTATCTTCCTCAGTGAAGACAGACCCAAAGTAACGGTTTAACTCGTCTGCCATTTCTTTGTTCCCCATAATAAATTCCCCCGTTTCTGTCTTCAAGGGACCCACATTTGCCTTGACTATTTTTTCCCTCTTCACGTACCTAAAAAAACTTTTGCTATCCTCCTTTATATTATTGGCTAGTTTACCCTCGCACCTCATCTTTTCTCCCCGCATTGCCTCTTTAGTTAACTTTTGTTGCTCTTTAAAAGAGTCCCAATCCTCTGTCTTCCCACTCTTCTTTGCTATGTTATACCTCCTCTCCTTAATTTTTATGCTGTCCCTGACTTCCCTTGTCAGCCACAGGTGTCTCTTACTCCCCTTAGAGTCTTTCCACCTCTTTGGAATAAATTGATCCTGCAACCTCTGCATTATTCCCTGGAATACCTGCCATTGCTGTTCTACCGTCTTCCCTGCTAGGGCCTCCTTCCAGTCAATTTTGGCCAGCTCCCGCCTCATGCCTCTGTAATCCCCTTTGCTATACTGTAATACAGACACTTCCGATTTTCCCTTCTACCTTTCCATTTGCAGAGTAAAACTTATCGT
>NW_027602357.1:0-5000 GCF_053455715.1 Rhinoraja longicauda
TTGTATCTCTAAACTAAACTAAATATTCCCTTTGTTGTACAAATTATTTCGCTTTTTTTCTGCAAACTGAACTAATTTGTATCTCTCTCTCTTAATGCGGGATCCTGGACCTGAAATATTCGGTGCTATCCCATAGCATGCCATTGCATCAGTACTAGCAAATGGATAGTCATTCCATCAGTACTATCCCACAGTGCGTCATTCGATCAGTTCTCCCCCTCAAAGTGTCACTCCATCAGAACTACACTATAATGTGTCATTACATCAGTACTGCCCCATTTAGTTTCACACCATTAATACTATCCGACAGTGTGGGACGACATCAGTACTACCATATCGTTTCTTCCTCCATCAGTACTACCGCACACTGTGTCACTCTATCAGTAATACAGCCAAATGTCCCACTCCATCAGTTCTTGCCCACAGTTTGTCACTTCACTAGTACTACCCCAAAGTGCATTGCTCCATCTGTATTGCCCACGTTGTGTCACTCCATCAATACTACCCCACTGGACATCACTCCGTCAATACAAGCCTACAGTGTGTTAGACGATTATTACTAGAACACACTATGTCACTCCATCAGTACAACCCCGGGGCGTGTCACTTCATCGGTACTACCGCACGATATACCATTCCATCAATACACACCCACAGTGTTTTTCAACATCAGTAGCACCTTGTGTATTATTCCATTATTACTAACACACAGGGTGTCACTCTATCAGTACTATCCAACGGCGTGCCACTCCATCAGTACTACACAATGAGTCCTTCCATCAGTACTACCCCACAGTGCTTCAATCCACCAGTATTACCCTGGAATATGTCTCTCCAACAGTGCTACACCGCAGGGTGTCACTCAATCAGTACTATCCCACAGTATGCTATTGCGTCAGAACTGCCACATAGTGCGCCACTCCATCAGTACTACCTCAAAGTGTGTCACTCCACCACTCCACTCCACCTACACTGTACCACTCCATCAGTGCCTCCCCATAGAGCATCGCACCATCAGGAATATCACTGGGGTTATCGTCGGATCAGTGCTACGCCACCGTGTGTCACTCCATCAGTACAATCCAGTGATTATCACTCCATCAGTATACCACGCAGCGTGTCACTCCATCAGTACTACCCCACAGTGTCAACCCATCAGTACTTCCTTGCAGTGTCACTCCATTAGTATTCCCCACAGTATGTCACTCCATCAGTCCTACCTCACTTTGTCACTCCAACAGTAATTCCCCACAGTTTCACTCTATTAGTATTTCTCCACCATGTCTCACTCCATTAGCACTACCCGATGTTTATCATTCAATCATGACCATCCCAGTGTGTCACCCCATAAGTGCTGCCACAAATTGTGTCACTCCATCAGTATTGCCGCTCAGTGTGTCACTGCATTAGTACTACACCACAGTTTGTCATCACAATAGTACTACCGCTCAGTGTGTCACTCCGTCGGTGAAACCGCGCAGTGTCTCACTGCATCAATACAACTCCATGGTGTTACAGTCCATCAGCACTGCCCCACATCATGTCACTCCAGTGCAACCCTAGAACGTGTCACTCCATCAATGGTCCCCGCAGTATCTTCTTCCATCAGTACTCCCCAAAGTGTTTCACAACATCAGGACTTGCTCAAATCTGCCATTCCATCCGCAATACCCCACAGTGTGCTAACCCATCGCAGCGACTCCATAGTGTGTAATTCCATCACTATTTCACCACAGTTTTTCATCGCAACAGTACTACTACAGAGCGTGTCAATCCATCAGTATTACTGCGTCACTCCAACAGAATGTGTTATTACATCCGTGCTACCCCACAGTGTGCCATTCCATCAATACACCTCCACAGTACGTCATTACACCAGTATTACTCCACAGTGTTATACTCCATCAGTACAAGATTGGGTCAATACTTCAGTACTAGCCCACTGTGCGCCATCCTGTCCGCACTACCCCCAGTGTGTCATTCAATCAGCACTACACCGAAGTATCTCACTCCGTCAGTACAACCGCGCAGTGTGTCAGACCATCAGTAATACGCACCGTGTGTCACTCCATCAGTACTGCTCCACAGCGTGTCACTCCATCAGTTTTACCCCACGGGATGTAGTTGCACACTGAAGTAGTACTGACGGAGTGACAAACTGCGTGGTAGTACTGATGCAATGACCTCACAATTTGTCACTAAATCAGTGCTATTCCACTGTGTGTCACTCCGTCAGTTAGTCATAACAACAGTACTACTCATTGTGCCACGCCATGAGTATTACCCGTAGTGTGTCACTACATCAGTAGAGCCCCACGATGTATCATTCCATCAGAACAACTGCAAAGTGTGTCACTTCATCAGTACTACTGCAAATTGTGTCACTCCATCTGTACTAAACCACAGTATATTAATCCACCCGTACTGCATCAACTGGGGTCACTCCATCAGTACTACAGTGCATTGTGTCACTCCATCAGTACTACCGCACATTGTGTCACTCCATCAGTACTACAGCGCATCGTGTCACTCCATCAGTACTACCCCACATTGTGTCACTCCATCAGTACTACAGTGCATTGTGTCACTCCATCAGTACTACCCCACATTGTGTCACTCCATCAGTACTGCCCCACATTGTGTCACTCCATCAGTACTACCCCACATTGTGTCACTCCATCAGTACTGCCCCACATTGTGTCACTCCATCAGTGCTACCCCACATTGTGTCACTCCATCAGTACTACCGCACATTGTGTCACTCCATCAGTACTGCCCCACATTGTGTCACTCCATCAGTACTGCCCCACATTGTGTCACTCCATCAGTACTACAGCGCATTGTGTCACTCCATCAGTACAACTGCGCAGTAGTTCATTATGCTGCTGGCCTTGCCGAGGCAGCGTGGTTTATAAATTGAGTCAATATATGGGAGATTGCTTTGTGTGATGGTCTGGACAATTCGCAGCAATTTCTGGCGTTCTTGTATGGAGCTGTTCCCAAACCAAGCTGTGATGCATCTTGATAAAATACTTTCTATGGTGCATCTGTAGATGTTGGTGAGAGTTGTAGAGGGCACGCCGAACTGGCTAAGCCTGCTAAGGACATGGATGGGTGAAGTTCGGTTCAAGACCCTTCTTCAGACTGATTGTGGTGGGAAGGCGGAGAAGGCTGGAACAGCAGGACAAAGCGAGTTGAATGATGAGTGGGTGAATACCGTTTCCATAGTTAGGTGGTTGAGATCAGAGGTTAAAAGATAAAAGTTGCGAGATAAGGATTGAGCAGGTTGAAAATATAAAGAGAGAGGAGGGAATATCGGTTGAAGATGGAGGTGGAGGGGATGAACAAGTGCGAGTCCGCGTGAAGCAGGAGAAAGAGCGAGGGAAGAGCGTGAAGTTGCACGTTAGTTACCTGGCATTTGCTAATGTTCATACCATTAGGTTGCAAGGTTCCCAAGCGGACTATGAAGTGGCGTTCTTTCTGTTTTAATGTAACCTCTCTGGCGCTGGTGGAGGCCCAGGAGAGAAAGGTCAGTGTGCGAGGGGGAGTTACAATGGCTTGCAACGGGGAGATAAGGCAAGCCTTAGCAGAACGAGGGTAAGTGTTCGACAAAACGGTCGCCGAGTCTCCATTTCACCACGCCGATGTAAAGGAGGCCATACCTGGAACACCACATGCAGTAGATGAGATTAGAGGAGGTGCAGGTGAACATCTGTCTCACCTGGAAGGGCTATTGAAGTGTGAGGGAACGGGGTAGAGAGACATCCCATGGTGGCGGGCCGTTTTAACCGCACTTCCCAAGAAAGGCCTTGGAGAGAGAAGTGAGGGCGAGCAGGAGGAGTGTTGGGGAAAAAAGAGAGACAGATAGAGAGTACAGTGATGAAAGGAAGAGATAGCGGAGAAGACGAAAGAAGAGATGGAGGGAGAGTTAAGTAACAAAGGGAGAGTGGGAACATGAAAAGAGAGCGGAGTTCAGATCGCGTGGGTTGGCAAAACGGAGCGATGGAAGGGTCAGATAGTTAGAAAGAAACGGAGGGATAAATGCAATGGGAGTGAGAAGGAGGGGGGGGTTAGGAGAGAGAGGTTGACAGAGAGATGGCGGAGCAGAGAGGAAGAATAGAGATGGTAGGAGAGAGTGATAGTTCAGAGAGAGTGGACAGCAGTAAGGATGGAGGGAGAGAGAAAGGGAGGAGGGAGAGAGAAAGGGAGGAGGGAGATGTGCCGCATCATTCGCTGTGTTATTTGGGTTTCGGACAATTCTGAAGCCACAATGTTTCTGTTCTCTGAGTGTCGAGAGTCTTTGGGTCGTTCCTGCTCAGAGGTGACGAAGGCAGAGAATGTTATTGTCCCGGCGCAAAATCAGCCCCACTGCAGGTAAGCAAGGAGTGAATGGTTACCGGCCTCGCCGGGAGTGTGGGGGTGAGATTGCAGTCAGTTAAGCCGCGATCATATTGAGTGGTGAAACAGAGTGGAGGGGCCACTTTAGTGCGAGGTGATCTGTTGATCTAATCCCTCAACCTGTGGACAAATGTCGCCCAGTCCACCTTCAAACTGGGCACCAGAAGCCCTGAGAGGGTCCCTGGAATTTGGGATTGCCTTAGTGAGTCAAGTGGATTGAATGAAATCAGACAAACAACACGAGGCGGAGAGTTGGACCAGATGGAGTTTGAACCAATATCCCCTTTGCTGGAACAATGCCGCTCCCAATTTCCATCCCCCAGTATCGCCACAATTCCCAGTCTTTGGAGTTTCTCAATCAATTCCCTGAATAAATCACGACCTGTCTCAGCAGGGATTTCACTTGGCTGATGTCATCTGTTTGCGAATCATTTCAAAATCTCTATTTTTAATTCTGTTGAAACTTCACTGTCCCGGTGGAGACGGAAAATGGTATAAAATCTCCGGGAATGTTCTGCCCCGGCATTTCATTCCGAGAGATTACCGGTAGTTCACGGAGACACGTCGCTGGTCAGAGAACATGTGGGAAAAGCTTTGGGAAT
>NW_027602357.1:10000-38304 GCF_053455715.1 Rhinoraja longicauda
CGTTGCATTAATGGCATTTAACATTTGAGTGGTTTTGCAAAATTATTGCAATTAATTTTATTGCATTTAACATCCCAGGGGTTGCAATATTGCTGTAATGCAACGCCAGCGCTGCATTTAACAATGCAGCAGCCTGCAAAGTTATCGTAATACGATGCATTAGTCTCATTTAACATTTGAGAGGTTTTGCAGGATTATTATTGCATTTCACATCGCAGGGTGTTGCAATATTTCTTTAATGCAAGGCGATCACTGCATTTAACATTGCAGCAGCCTGAAAAGTCATCCTAATGCGATGCATTTGTTGCATTTAACATTTGAGAGGTTTTGCAAAATTATTGCAATTAATTTAATGCATATTACATCCATTGGGGGTAGCTAGGTGACTTTAATGCAAGGCCATCACTGCATTTAACATTGCAGCAGCCTGCAAAGTTATCCTAATGCGATGCATCAATTGCATTTAACATTTGAGAGGTTTTGCATGATTATTGCAATGATTTTTTAATGCATTTCACATCCCAGGGTGGTGTAATATTGCATTAATGCAAGGCCATCACTGCATTTAACATTACAGCAACCGTACACCAATAAAGATCTTTCCACAGACAGCACGCGGCACTTGTTTATAATGCCCACACCAGACACCAGACACAAACCCAAACACAAACCCACAGACCCAAACATAAACCCAAACACAGACCCAAACACAGACTCAAACACAGACCCAAACACACACCCACACACAGAAACACACATAGACACACACACAGACCCACACACATCAGACACACTTCCCGGAAGCACTTCCAAATGCCGGATAGTCTCCTCCCTGCCCTGGAGGTTCAGCTACGTGCCGGGGGTAGTAAATACAATAATAATACTATAGTAATAATAATTAATATTATTAATAATAATAAGAATTAATCAAAGATTGATTGATCGATCGATCGGTGGGTGGGTGGATGGATGTCAGGAGGGAACCGTACACCAATAAAGATTTTAATGCATTGCATCAGTTGCTTTTAACATTTGAGTGGTTTTGCATGATTATTGCAATTAATTTTATTGCATTAAACATCCCAGGAGGCTGCAATATTTCTTTAATGCAAGGCCATCACTGCATTTAACTTTGCAGCAGTCTGCAATGTTATCATAATACGATGCATTAGTTGCATTGAACATTTGAGATATTTTGCATGATTATTACAATGATTTTAATGCGTTTAATACCCCAGAACAGCTGCAATTTTGCTTTACTGCAAGGCCTGCGCTGCATTTAACATTGCAGGAGCCTGCAGAGTTGTTCTAATGCGTTGCATTAATTGCATTTAACATTTGAGAGGTTTTGCAAAATTATTGCAATTAATTTTATTGCATTTAACATCCCAGGGGGTTGCAATATTGCTTTAATGCAACGCCAGCGCTGCATTTAACAATGCAGCAGCCTGCAAAGTTATCCTAATACGATGCATTAGTCGCATTTATCATTTGAGAGGTTTTGCAGGATTATTATTGCATTTCACATCGCAGGGTGTCGCAATATTTCTTTAATGCAAGGCGATCACTGCATTTAACATTGCAGCAGCCTGAAAAGTCATCCTAATGCGATGCATTTGTTGCATTTAACATTTGAGAGGTTTTGCAAAATTATTGCAATTAATTTAATGCATATTACATCCATTGGGGGTAGCTAGGTGACTTTAATGCAAGGCCATCACTGCATTTAACATTGCAGCAGCCTGCAAAGTTATCCTAATGCGATGCATCAATTGCATTTAACATTTGAGAGGTTTTGCATGATTATTGCAATGATTTTTTAATGCATTTCACATCCCAGGGTGGTGTAATATTGCATTAATGCAAGGCCATCACTGCATTTAACATTACAGCAACCGTACACCAATAAAGATCTTTCCACAGACAGCACGCGGCACTTGTTTATAACGCCCACACCAGACACCAGACACAAACCCAAACACAAACCCAAACACAGACCCAAACATAAATCCAAACACAAACCCAAACACAAACCCAAACACAGACCCAAACACAGACTCAAACACAGACCCAAACACACACCCACACACAGACACACACACAGACACACACACAGACCCACACACATCAGACACACTTCCCGGAAGCACTTCCAAATGTCGGATAGTCTCCTCCCTGCCCTGGAGGTTCAGCTACGTGCCGGGGGTAGTAAATACAATAATAATACTATAGTAATAATAATTAATATTATTAATAATAAGAAGAATTAATCAAAGATTGATTGATTGATCGATCGGTGGGTGGGTGGATGGATGTCAGGAGGGAACCGTACACCAATAAAGATTTTAATGCATTGCATCAGTTGCATTTAACATTTGAGTGGTTTTGCATGATTATTGCAATTAATTTTATTGCATTAAACATCCCAGGAGGCTGCAATATTTCTTTAATGCAAGGCCATCACTGCATTTAACTTTGCAGCAGTCTGCAATGTTATCATAATACGATGCATTAGTTGCATTGAACATTTGAGAGATTTTGCATGATTATTACAATGATTTTAATGCGTTTAATACCCCAGACCAGCTGCAATTTTGCTTTAATGCAAGGCCTGCGCTGCATTTAACATTGCAGGAGCCTGCAGAGTTGTTCTAATGCGTTGCATTAATTGCATTTAACATTTGAGAGGTTTTGCAAAATTATTGCAATTAATTTGATTGCATTTAACATCCCAGGGGGTTGCAATATTGCTTTAATGCAACGCCAGCGCTGCATTTAACAATGCAGCAGCCTGCAAAGTTATCCTAATACGATGCATTAGTCGAATTTAACATTTGAGAGGTTTTGCAAAATTATTGCAATTAATTTAATGCATATTACATCCATTGGGGGTAGCTAGGTGACTTTAATGCAAGGCCATCACTGCATTTAACATTGCAGCAGCCTGCAAAGTTATCCTAATGCGATGCATCAATTGCATTTAACATTTGAGAGGTTTTGCATGATTATTGCAATGATTTTTTAATGCATTTCACATCCCAGGGTGGTGTAATATTGCATTAATGCAAGGCCATCACTGCATTTAACATTACAGCAACCGTACACCAATAAAGATCTTTCCACAGACAGCACGCGGCACTTGTTTATAACGCCCACACCAGACACCAGACACAAACCCAAACACAAACCCAAACACAGACCCAAACATAAATCCAAACACAAACCCAAACACAAACCCAAACACAAACCCAAACACAGACCCAAACACAGACCCAAACACAGACTCAAACACAGACCCAAACACACACCCACACACAGACATACACACAGACACACACACAGACCCACACACATCAGACACACTTACCGGAAGCACTTCCAAATGCCGGATAGTCTCCTCCCTGCCCTGGAGGTTCAGCTACGTGCCGGGGGTAGTAAATACAATAATAATACTATAGTAATAATAATTAATATTATTAATAATAAGAAGAATTAATCAAAGATTGATTGATTGATTGATCGATCGGTGGGTGGGTGGATGGATGTCAGGAGGGAACCGTACACCAATAAAGATGTTAATGCGTTGCATCAGTTGCATTTAACATTTGAGTGGTTTTGCATGATTATTGCAATTAATTTTATTGCATTAAACATCCCAGGAGGCTGCAATATTTCTTTAATGCAAGGCCATCACTGCATTTAACTTTGCAGCAGTCTGCAATGTTATCATAATACGATGCATTAGTTGCATTGAACATTTGAGAGATTTTGCATGATTATTACAATGATTTTAATGCGTTTAATACCCCAGAACAGCTGCAATTTTGCTTTAATGCAAGGCCTGCGCTGCATTTAACATTGCAGGAGCCTGCAGAGTTGTTCTAATGCGTTGCATTAATTGCATTTAACATTTGAGAGGTTTTGCAAAATTATTGCAATTAATTTTATTGCATTTAACATCCCAGTGGGTTGCAATATTGCTTTAATGCAACGCCAGCGCTGCATTTAACAATGCAGCAGCCTGCAAAGTTATCCTAATACGATGCATTAGTCGCATTTATCATTTGAGAGGTTTTGCAGGATTATTATTGCATTTCACATCTCAGGGTGTCGCAATATTTCTTTAATGCAAGGCGATCACTGCATTTAACATTGCAGCAGCCTGAAAAGTCATCCTAATGCGATGCATTTGTTGCATTTAACATTTGAGAGGTTTTGCAAAAATATTGCAATTAATTTAATGCATATTACATCCATTGGGGGTAGCTAGGTGACTTTAATGCAAGGCCATCACTGCATTTAACATTGCAGCAGCCTGCAAAGTTATCCTAATGCGATGCATCAATTGCATTTAACATTTGAGAGGTTTTGCATGATTATTGCAATGATTTTTTTAATGCATTTCACATCCCAGGGTGGTGTAATATTGCATTAATGCAAGGCCATCACTGCATTTAACATTACAGCAACCGTACACCAATAAAGATCTTTCCACAGACAGCACGCGGCACTTGTTTATAACGCCCACACCAGACACCAGACACAAACCCAAACAGAAACCCAAACACAGACCCAAACATAAATCCAAACACAAACCCAAACACAAACCCAAACACAGACCCAAACACAGACCCAAACACAGACTCAAACACAGACCCAAACACACACCCACACACAGACACACACACAGACACACACACAGACCCACACACATCAGACACACTTCCCGGAAGCACTTCCAAATGCCGGATAGTCTCCTCCCTGCCCTGGAGGTTCAGCTACGTGCCGGGGGTAGTAAATACAATAATAATACTATAGTAATAATAATTAATATTATTAATAATAAGAAGAATTAATCAAAGATTGATTGATTGATCGATCGGTGGGTGGGTGGATGGATGGATGTCAGGAGGGAACCGTACACCAATAAAGATGTTAATGCGTTGCATCAGTTGCATTTAACATTTGAGTGGTTTTGCATGATTATTGCAATTAATTTTATTGCATTAAACATCCCAGGAGGCTGCAATATTTCTTTAATGCAAGGCCATCACTGCATTTAACTTTGCAGCAGTCTGCAATGTTATCATAATACGATGCATTAGTTGCATTGAACATTTGAGAGATTTTGCATGATTATTACAATGATTTTAATGCGTTTAATACCCCAGAACAGCTGCAATTTTGCTTTAATGCAAGGCCTGCGCTGCATTTAACATTGCAGGAGCCTGCAGAGTTGTTCTAATGCGTTGCATTAATTGCATTTAACATTTGAGAGGTTTTGCAAAATTATTGCAATTAATTTGATTGCATTTAACATCCCAGGGGGTTGCAATATTGCTTTAATGCAACGCCAGCGCTGCACTTAACAATGCAGCAGCCTGCAAAGTTATCCTAATACGATGCATTAGTCGCATTTAACATTTGAGAGGTTTTGCAGGATTATTATTGCATTTCACATCGCAGGGTGTTGCAATATTTCTTTAATGCAAGGCGATCACTGCATTTAACATTGCAGCAGCCTGAAAAGTCATCCTAATGCGATGCATTTGTTGCATTTAACATTTGAGAGGTTTTGCAAAATTATTGCAATTAATTTAATGCATATTACATCCATTGGGGGTAGCTAGGTGACTTTAATGCAAGGCCATCGCTGCATTTAACATTGCAGCAGCCTGCAAAGTTATCCTAATGCGATGCATTAGTCGCATTTATCATTTGAGAGGTTTTGCAGGATTATTATTGCATTTCACATCTCAGGGTGTCGCAATATTTCTTTAATGCAAGGCGATCACTGCATTTAACATTGCAGCAGCCTGAAAAGTCATCCTAATGCGATGCATTTGTTGCATTTAACATTTGAGAGGTTTTGCAAAAATATTGCAATTAATTTAATGCATATTACATCCATTGGGGGTAGCTAGGTGACTTTAATGCAAGGCCATCACTGCATTTAACATTGCAGCAGCCTGCAAAGTTATCCTAATGCGATGCATCAATTGCATTTAACATTTGAGAGGTTTTGCATGATTATTGCAATGATTTTTTTAATGCATTTCACATCCCAGGGTGGTGTAATATTGCATTAATGCAAGGCCATCACTGCATTTAACATTACAGCAACCGTACACCAATAAAGATCTTTCCACAGACAGCACGCGGCACTTGTTTATAACGCCCACACCAGACACCAGACACAAACCCAAACACAAACCCAAACACAGACCCAAACATAAATCCAAACACAAACCCAAACACAAACCCAAACACAGACCCAAACACAGACCCAAACACAGACTCAAACACAGACCCAAACACACACCCACACACAGACACACACACAGACACACACACAGACCCACACACATCAGACACACTTCCCGGAAGCACTTCCAAATGCCGGATAGTCTCCTCCCTGCCCTGGAGGTTCAGCTACGTGCCGGGGGTAGTAAATACAATAATAATACTATAGTAATAATAATTAATATTATTAATAATAAGAAGAATTAATCAAAGATTGATTGATTGATCGATCGGTGGGTGGGTGGATGGATGGATGTCAGGAGGGAACCGTACACCAATAAAGATGTTAATGCGTTGCATCAGTTGCATTTAACATTTGAGTGGTTTTGCATGATTATTGCAATTAATTTTATTGCATTAAACATCCCAGGAGGCTGCAATATTTCTTTAATGCAAGGCCATCACTGCATTTAACTTTGCAGCAGTCTGCAATGTTATCATAATACGATGCATTAGTTGCATTGAACATTTGAGAGATTTTGCATGATTATTACAATGATTTTAATGCGTTTAATACCCCAGAACAGCTGCAATTTTGCTTTAATGCAAGGCCTGCGCTGCATTTAACATTGCAGGAGCCTGCATAGTTGTTCTAATGCGTTGCATTAATTGCATTTAACATTTGAGAGGTTTTGCAAAATTATTGCAATTAATTTGATTGCATTTAACATCCCAGGGGGTTGCAATATTGCTTTAATGCAACGCCAGCGCTGCACTTAACAATGCAGCAGCCTGCAAAGTTATCCTAATACGATGCATTAGTCGCATTTAACATTTGAGAGGTTTTGCAGGATTATTATTGCATTTCACATCGCAGGGTGTTGCAATATTTCTTTAATGCAAGGCGATCACTGCATTTAACATTGCAGCAGCCTGAAAAGTCATCCTAATGCGATGCATTTGTTGCATTTAACATTTGAGAGGTTTTGCAAAATTATTGCAATTAATTTAATGCATATTACATCCATTGGGGGTAGCTAGGTGACTTTAATGCAAGGCCATCGCTGCATTTAACATTGCAGCAGCCTGCAAAGTTATCCTAATGCGATGCATCAATTGCATTTAACATTTGAGAGGTTTTGCATGATTATTGCAATGATTTTTTAATGCATTTCACATCCCAGGGTGGTGTAATATTGCATTAATGCAAGGCCATCACTGCATTTAACATTACAGCAACCGTACACCAATAAAGATCTTTCCACAGACAGCACGCGGCACTTGTTTATAACGCCCACACCAGACACCAGACACAAACCCAAACACAAACCCAAACACAGACCCAAACATAAATCCAAACACAAACCCAAACACAAACCCAAACACAGACCCAAACACAGACTCAAACACAGACCCAAACACACACCCACACACAGACACACACACAGACACACACACAGACCCACACACATCAGACACACTTCCCGGAAGCACTTCCAAATGTCGGATAGTCTCCTCCCTGCCCTGGAGGTTCAGCTACGTGCCGGGGGTAGTAAATACAATAATAATACTATAGTAATAATAATTAATATTATTAATAATAAGAAGAATTAATCAAAGATTGATTGATTGATCGATCGGTGGGTGGGTGGATGGATGTCAGGAGGGAACCGTACACCAATAAAGATTTTAATGCATTGCATCAGTTGCATTTAACATTTGAGTGGTTTTGCATGATTATTGCAATTAATTTTATTGCATTAAACATCCCAGGAGGCTGCAATATTTCTTTAATGCAAGGCCATCACTGCATTTAACTTTGCAGCAGTCTGCAATGTTATCATAATACGATGCATTAGTTGCATTGAACATTTGAGAGATTTTGCATGATTATTACAATGATTTTAATGCGTTTAATACCCCAGACCAGCTGCAATTTTGCTTTAATGCAAGGCCTGCGCTGCATTTAACATTGCAGGAGCCTGCAGAGTTGTTCTAATGCGTTGCATTAATTGCATTTAACATTTGAGAGGTTTTGCAAAATTATTGCAATTAATTTGATTGCATTTAACATCCCAGGGGGTTGCAATATTGCTTTAATGCAACGCCAGCGCTGCATTTAACAATGCAGCAGCCTGCAAAGTTATCCTAATACGATGCATTAGTCGCATTTAACATTTGAGAGGTTTTGCAAAATTATTGCAATTAATTTAATGCATATTACATCCATTGGGGGTAGCTAGGTGACTTTAATGCAAGGCCATCACTGCATTTAACATTGCAGCAGCCTGCAAAGTTATCCTAATGCGATGCATCAATTGCATTTAACATTTGAGAGGTTTTGCATGATTATTGCAATGATTTTTTAATGCATTTCACATCCCAGGGTGGTGTAATATTGCATTAATGCAAGGCCATCACTGCATTTAACATTACAGCAACCGTACACCAATAAAGATCTTTCCACAGACAGCACGCGGCACTTGTTTATAACGCCCACACCAGACACCAGACACAAACCCAAACACAAACCCAAACACAGACCCAAACATAAATCCAAACACAAACCCAAACACAAACCCAAACACAAACCCAAACACAGACCCAAACACAGACCCAAACACAGACTCAAACACAGACCCAAACACACACCCACACACAGACATACACACAGACACACACACAGACCCACACACATCAGACACACTTACCGGAAGCACTTCCAAATGCCGGATAGTCTCCTCCCTGCCCTGGAGGTTCAGCTACGTGCCGGGGGTAGTAAATACAATAATAATACTATAGTAATAATAATTAATATTATTAATAATAATAAGAATTAATCAAAGATTGATTGATTGATTGATCGATCGGTGGGTGGGTGGATGGATGTCAGGAGGGAACCGTACACCAATAAAGATGTTAATGCGTTGCATCAGTTGCATTTAACATTTGAGTGGTTTTGCATGATTATTGCAATTAATTTTATTGCATTAAACATCCCAGGAGGCTGCAATATTTCTTTAATGCAAGGCCATCACTGCATTTAACTTTGCAGCAGTCTGCAATGTTATCATAATACGATGCATTAGTTGCATTGAACATTTGAGAGATTTTGCATGATTATTACAATGATTTTAATGCGTTTAATACCCCAGAACAGCTGCAATTTTGCTTTAATGCAAGGCCTGCGCTGCATTTAACATTGCAGGAGCCTGCAGAGTTGTTCTAATGCGTTGCATTAATTGCATTTAACATTTGAGAGGTTTTGCAAAATTATTGCAATAAATTTTATTGCATTTAACATCCCAGGGGGTTGCAATATTGCTTTAATGCAACGCCAGCGCTGCATTTAACAATGCAGCAGCCTGCAAAGTTATCCTAATACGATGCATTAGTCGCATTTATCATTTGAGAGGTTTTGCAGGATTATTATTGCATTTCACATCTCAGGGTGTCGCAATATTTCTTTAATGCAAGGCGATCACTGCATTTAACATTGCAGCAGCCTGAAAAGTCATCCTAATGCGATGCATTTGTTGCATTTAACATTTGAGAGGTTTTGCAAAATTATTGCAATTAATTTAATGCATATTACATCCATTGGGGGTAGCTAGGTGACTTTAATGCAAGGCCATCACTGCATTTAACATTGCAGCAGCCTGCAAAGTTATCCTAATGCGATGCATCAATTGCATTTAACATTTGAGAGGTTTTGCATGATTATTGCAATGATTTTTTTAATGCATTTCACATCCCAGGGTGGTGTAATATTGCATTAATGCAAGGCCATCACTGCATTTAACATTACAGCAACCGTACACCAATTAAGATCTTTCCACAGACAGCACGCGGCACTTGTTTATAACGCCCACACCAGACACCAGACACAAACCCAAACACAAACCCAAACACAGACCCAAACATAAGTCCAAACACAAACCCAAACACAAACCCAATCACAAACCCAAACACAGACCCAAACACAGACCCAAACACAGACTCAAACACAGACCCAAACACACACCCACACACAGACACACACACAGACACACACACAGACCCACACACATCAGACACACTTCCCGGAAGCACTTCCAAATGCCGGATAGTCTCCTCCCTGCCCTGGAGGTTCAGCTACGTGCCGGGGGTAGTAAATACAATAATAATACTATAGTAATAATAATTAATATTATTAATAATAAGAAGAATTAATCAAAGATTGATTGATTGATCGATCGGTGGGTGGGTGGATGGATGAATGTCAGGAGGGAACCGTACACCAATAAAGATGTTAATGCGTTGCATCAGTTGCATTTAACATTTGAGTGGTTTTGCATGATTATTGCAATTAATTTTATTGCATTAAACATCCCAGGAGGCTGCAATATTTCTTTAATGCAAGGCCATCACTGCATTTAACTTTGCAGCAGTCTGCAATGTTATCATAATACGATGCATTAGTTGCATTGAACATTTGAGAGATTTTGCATGATTATTACAATGATTTTAATGCGTTTAATACCCCAGAACAGCTGCAATTTTGCTTTAATGCAAGGCCTGCGCTGCATTTAACATTGCATGAGCCTGCAGAGTTGTTCTAATGCGTTGCATTAATTGCATTTAACATTTGAGAGGTTTTGCAAAATTATTGCAATTAATTTGATTGCATTTAACATCCCAGGGGGTTGCAATATTGCTTTAATGCAACGCCAGCGCTGCACTTAACAATGCAGCAGCCTGCAAAGTTATCCTAATACGATGCATTAGTCGCATTTAACATTTGAGAGGTTTTGCAGGATTATTATTGCATTTCACATCGCAGGGTGTTGCAATATTTCTTTAATGCAAGGCGATCACTGCATTTAACATTGCAGCAGCCTGAAAAGTCATCCTAATGCGATGCATTTGTTGCATTTAACATTTGAGAGGTTTTGCAAAATTATTGCAATTAATTTAATGCATATTACATCCATTGGGGGTAGCTAGGTGACTTTAATGCAAGGCCATCGCTGCATTTAACATTGCAGCAGCCTGCAAAGTTATCCTAATGCGATGCATCAATTGCATTTAACATTTGAGAGGTTTTGCATGATTATTGCAATGATTTTTTAATGCATTTCACATCCCAGGGTGGTGTAATATTGCATTAATGCAAGGCCATCACTGCATTTAACATTACAGCAACCGTACACCAATAAAGATCTTTCCACAGACAGCACGCGGCACTTGTTTATAACGCCCACACCAGACACCAGACACAAACCCAAACACAAACCCAAACACAAACCCAAACACAAACCCAAACACAAACCCAAACACAGACCCAAACACAAACCCAAACACAGACCCAAACACAAATCCGAACACAAACCCAAACACAGACCCAAACACAAACCCAAACACAGACCCAAACACAGACTCAAACACAGACCCAAACACACACCCACACACAGACACACACACACACACCCACACACAGACAGACACACAGACCCACACACATCAGACACACTTCCCGGAAGCACTTCCAAATGCCGGATAGTCTCCTCCCTGCCCTGGAGGTTCAGCTACGTGCCGGGGGTAGTAAATACAATAATAATACTATAGTAATAATAATTAATATTATTAATAATAAGAATTAATCAAAGATTGATTGATTGATCGATCGGTGGGTGGGTGGGTGGATGGGTGGATGTCAGGAGGAACCGTACACCAATAAAGATTTTTTCACAGACAGCACTTGTTTATAACGCGCGCACACACACGCACGACACCTGTTTATTCTTGATCACTGTTCCGTATAAGTATGTATGTATGTATGGGGTTAATCAATATCTGTTATGGGCTGAGTGTAAGACAAGTGTTTGGGCCCTTCAGGTTGGCGCGGGTGGCAGGCAGGCACCGAGTCATTGAATATGAGTCAGATGTCAATATTCAACTTTAGAGAACTTTACTTTGGCCGCTTTTGCAGCTTTGTGTACAGTTATGTTCTCTCTCGTACACGAAGGATATGGGCGCTTCGGAAATCGTGTTCAACGCGTTTACAAGATCATCGCCTGGGGCGTATGAACAACCAGACGTTGGACTGATTCATCGGAGTTCGGGCAGTAACCTGATAGATCGATAGCAAATTATGAGAGGCAAATATATGGTAAACAGTCAGAACATTCTTGTCAAGATGGAAATATCAAGTAGTGAAGGCCACCCCTTTATGGTGAAAGGGATGAAGTTTAAACGAGGTGTGCGGGGAAAGCAAGGGGCAGTGTGTGCATCGAACGCAATACCGCAGGTGGCCATTGGGTGATAAGGAATAGGAGTAGAATTAGACCATTCGGCCAATCGTCTTATCCGCCAAGCTTTTTCCCTCCAACCCCCATTCTCCTGCCTTCTCCCCATAACTTCTGATACCTGTATTAATCCAGAATCTTTCTGTCTGCGCCTTTAAATATCCAGTGACGTGACGTACACAGCCTGTTGTGGCAAATAATTCCACAAATTCATCACCTTCTGACTAAATACATTTCTGATCATCTTCAAAAGAGAACGTAGATTAATTCTGAGGAAATGATCTCTTGTCCGAGACGCTCCCACAAGTGGAAACATACTTTCCACATCCACTGGATCTAAACCATTCACATATCTGTATGTTTCAATGAGGTCCACCCTCATACCTCTAAACTCTGAGTGCAAGCCGGGAGCCGCCAAACGCTCGCCATAGGTTAACTTATTGCTGGGATCATTCTTGTAAACCTCCTCTGGACCCTCTCCAGAGCCAGCACACCTCCCCTCTGATATGGTGCCCAGAATTGCTCACAATATTCCAAATGCGGCCTTCCCGTCGCCTTGTATAGCCTCAAAATTAAATCCGTGTTTCTGTGTACAAGTCCTCTTGAAATGAATGCAAGCAATGAGTTTGCTTCCATTAGACA
Source organism: Rhinoraja longicauda (assembly GCF_053455715.1). Taxonomy (NCBI): domain Eukaryota; kingdom Metazoa; phylum Chordata; class Chondrichthyes; order Rajiformes; family Arhynchobatidae; genus Rhinoraja; species Rhinoraja longicauda. Next base: position 23,173 of record NW_027602357.1, read on the forward strand.
ATAGACAATAGACAATAGGTGCAGGAGTAGGCAATTCGGCCCTTCGAGCACCACCATTCCATGTGATCATGGCTGATCATTCTCACCTATTCAACTTGCAGATAAAAAATTTGGGAATAATAATTTGGGAACCGAGCCACGCAGGGCTACAGAGAGAGGTTGAACAGGTTGGGTCTTTGTTCTTTGGAGCGTAGAAGGTTGAGGGTGGACTTGATAGAGGTTTTTAAAATTATGAGAGGGACGGACAGAGTTGACGTGGGTAGGCTTTTCCCTTTGAGAGTGGGGAAGATTCCAACAAGGGGACATAGCTTCAGAATTAAGGGACAAAAGTTTAGGGGTAACATGAGGGGTAACTTCTTTACTCAGAGGGTGGTGGCTGTGTGGAATGAGCTTCTGGTGGAAGTGGTGGAGGCAGGCTCGATTTTATTATTTAAGAGTACATTGGATAGGTATATGGATGGGAGGGGATTGGAGGGTTATGGTCTGATAGCAGGCAGATGAGACTAGGTCAGAGAAAGTGGTCGGCGTGGACTGGTAGGGCCGAACGGGCCTGTTTCCGTGCTGTAATTGTTATATGGTTATATGGTTATATGGCTGTATAGCCTCAACATTACACCCGTGTTTCTGTATACAAGTCCTCTTGAAATAAATGCAAGCATTGAGTTTGCTTCCATTAGACAATAGACAATAGACAATAGGTGCAGGAGTAGGCCATTCGGCCCTTCGAGCCAGGACCACCATTCAATGTGATCAAGGCTGATCAATCTCACCGATTCAACTTGCAGATAAAAATTTGGGGAATCCTTAACCAGCACTCCCAAGTCCCTTTGCACTTCCGATTTATGGATTATTTCCCCACTTAGACAATAGTCTACGCCATTATTCCTATTACCAAATACTCCGCACTTTGCTACACTATATTCCATCTGCCACTTGTCTGCCCATTCCCCCAACATGTCCAAGTCCTTCTGCGGAGTCCATGCTTTCTCTAAACTACCTGCCCTTCCACCTCTTTTCGTAACATCTGAAAACCTGGCCACAAAGCCTTCAATCCCCTCGTCCAAACCATAATATAAAACGTGGAGTGGCGGACAAACACCGATCCTTGAAGATCTTCACTAGTTACTGTTAGCCAACGAGAAAAAAATCCCTCTTTATTGCCACTCTTTGTCTTCTGCCATCCAGCCAGCCAGTTATCCATGCTGATGTTTGCCCTTTGTCACCGTTGGCTCTCATCTTCCTGAGCAGCCATCTTGTGACACCTGGTCAAAGGTTTTCTGAAAATCAAAGTTAACAACATCTACTGTCTCTCCGTTGGATGTTTTGCTATTTACTTCTTCAAATAATTCCAGCAAATTTATCAAACACGACCTTCCATTCACAAAGCCATGCCTATTTCATCGTGCACTTATAAATACTCTGTCACATCATCCTGTATAACGGGTCCTAAAATCTTACCACCCACTCCACTGGTGTTGGAGGCAGATACAATAGTGACATTTAAGACAAGTTCAGATTTTCAGGTAATGAAGGGATATGCATTGTGAGCAGGCAGGTAAGGGTGGTCGTCTCATGTTCGGCACAGCTATTATTAGCCGAAAGTCCTGCCGTGCCTTGTACTTCGTGTAGGAAAGAAATGCAGATGCTGGTTTAAATGGAAGGTAGATACAAAATGCTGGTGTAACTCAACGAGACAGGCAGCACCTCTGGAGAGAAAGAATGGGTGACGTTTCGGGTCGAGACCCTTCTTTAGACTGATGTCGGAGAGGTCGACGGGAAAGTGATAGAATGTTGTTGGAGACAGTGAGACTGGTGGGAGAACTGGGAAGGAGGGGGGATGGAGAGAGAGGGAAAACAAGGGCTAATTGAAGTTAGATAAGTCAATGTTCATATCGCTGGTATGTTTGCTGCCCAAGCGAAGTATGAGGTGCTGTTCCTCCAATTTGCGCCGGGCCTCACTCTGACAATGGAGGATGCCCAGGACACAAAGTTCAGATTGGGAATGGGGTAGCGGGGGTGAGTTAAAGTGCTGAGCAACCGGGAGATCAGGTACGACTGTGTGGAACTGATCAGCGAAACGATCGTCGAGCTTGCGCTTGGTCTCTCCGATGTCACTCCATCAGTACTATCCAACAGTATACCGTTACACCAGTACTACCCCACAGTGCGTCACTCCATCCGTACTATCCCACAGTATACCGTTACACCAGTACTACCCTACAGTGCGTCACTCCATCAGTACTATCCCACAGTATACCGTTACACCAGTACTACCCCACAGTGCATCACTCCATCAGTACTATCCCACAGTATACCGTTACACCAGTACTACCCCACAGTGCGTCACTCCATCCGTACTATCCCACAGTATACCGTTACACCAGTACTACCCTACAGTGCGTCACTCCATCAGTACTATCCGACAGTATACCATTGCACCAGCACTACCCTACAGTGCGTCACTCCGTCAGTACTACCACACAGTGTCACTCTATCAATTCCATCCCACATTATGACATAACAATAGTACTACAGCACATGATGTCACTCCATCAGTACTACCCCAGAATGTGCCATTATATCAATAATACCCTACGTTAGGTCACTCATCAATACTACTTCACAGTCTGTCACTCCATCAGTACTGCATGTTACTCAATTAGTAGAACCCAAGAGCGTGTCACTCTCATCAGTTCAACCCTACAGTATTTCATTGCATAATTTCTGCCACACGGTGTTTTACTCCGTCAGTACTACCTTAGTTATGTAATTTCATCCGTACTACCCACAGCTTTCCCCCCCTTCAGTAATACCGTCGAATGTGTCACTCCATCAGTGCTACCCCAAAATGTACCAGTCCTTCAGTACTGCCCCACATGATGTTAATCCATAAATACTATCCCACAGCGTGTCACTCCATCAGTACTACCATATCGTCTGTTACTCCATCATTACTGCATCACAACATGTCATTCATTCGGAACTATCCCATGGAATGCCATTGCATCAATAATACTAAATGGATAGTCATTCCATCAGTACTAACCCACAGTTTGTCATTCGATCAGTTCTCCCCCTCAATGTGTCACTCCATCAGAACTCCCCTATAATGTATCATTACATCAGTACTACCCCATTTAGTTTCACACCATTAATACTATCCCACAGTGTGCCACGACAACAGTATTACCATATCGTTTGTTCCTCCATCAGTACTACCTCACACTGTGTCACTCCATCAGATATACACCAAAATGTTTTACTCCATCAGTTTCACAACATCGGGAATACCTCAAATCTGCCATTCCATCCGCATTACTCCACAGTGTGCTAACCCATCGCAGCGACTCCATAGTATGTAATTCCATCACTATTTCACCACAGTTTTTCATCGCAACAGTACTACCGCAGAGCGTGTCAGTCCATCAGTATTACTGCGTCACTCCAACAGAATGTGCTATTACATCCGTGCTACCCCACAGTATGTCATTCCATCAATACACCTCCACAGTACGTCATTACACCAGTACTACTCCACAGTGTTACACTCCATCAGTACAAAACTGGAGCGTGTCACTCCATCAGTACTACCCTACAATATGTTATTCCATCAGTACTACACCACAGTGATGCACTCCATCAGTACTGCCTTAAGCTTGTTATTCCATTATGTACAAGCACATGGACTCATTCAATTAGTATTACCCAACAGTGTAACCCTCCATCTGTATTGCCCCACCGTCAGTCCAACTTCAGTGTGGAAGTCACAATGTGCAACCAGACAGTACCACCGAACATTGTGTCAATACTTCAGTACTCGCCCACTGTGCGCCATTCTTTCCATACTACCCGCAGTGTGTCATTCAATCAGCACTACACCGAAGTATGTCATTCCATCAGTACAACCGCGCAGTATGTCACTCCATCAGTACTGCTCAACAGCGTGTCACTCCTTCAGTTTTACCCCAAGGGGTGGGGTGATGGAGTGACAAACTGCGTGGTAGTACTGATGCAATGACATGAGTACTACCACACAGTTTGTCACTCCGTCAGTACTACTTCAGTGTGGAACTACATCAGTACGACCCCAGGGTGTCAGTCCATCAATTCTACGCCACAGTGTGCCAGTTCCTCAGTACTCCCTCACAATGTATCACTCCATTAGTCTATCCCACAGTGTTTCATCCATCAATTCTTCCCCACAGTATGTCATTACAAACACAACTACCTCACAATTTGTCACTAAATCAGTATTATTCCAGTACTACTCTATTATTCGTCAGTACTACTCCACAGTTTGTCATAACAACAGTACTACTCATTGTGTCACTCCATCAGTATTACCCGCAGTGTGTCACTACATCAGTAGAGGCCCATGGTGTATCACTCCATCAGAACTACTGCAAAGTGTGTCACTTCATCAGCACTACTGCAGTGTGTCACTCCATCTGTACCAACCCACAGTGTGTTAATCCACACGAACTGCATCAACTGGTGGCACTCCATCAGTACTACAGTGTAGTGCTGAAGTGTTCAAAGTAGGAGGCCCTGTCATGATGCAGAAGCTGACTGAACTCTTCCAGTCCATGTGGAATGAAGGGAAGGTCCCACAACAGCTGAAAGATGCCAGCATAGTCCACATCTACAAGAGGAAAGGCAACCGCCAGTCTTGCGACAATCATTGAGGCATCGCCCTCCCGTCCATAGCATAGTAGAACAGGTCGCTCGTATCCTGCTCAACCGTCTCATTCAACACCTTGAGCAGGGTCTCCTTCCAGAAAGCCAGTGTGGTTTCCGTGCTGGGCGTGGAACTGTCGACATGATATTTGCTGCACGCCAACTCCAGGAAAAATGCCAAGAGCAGCTCAGCGACCTGTTCGTGATCTTCGTCGATCTGACAAAGGCCTTTGACACTGTCAGCAGAGATGGCTTGTGGATAATGCAGAAGTTTGGCCGTCCCAGCAAGTTCATCACGATTGTCCGGCAGTTCCATGACGGCATGATAGTGAAAGTGCGAGATGATGGAGACGAATGGGAAGCCTTTCCAGTGACAACAGGCATGAAGCAAGGTTTTGATCTTGCCCCTACACTCTTCAGCATGGCCTTCTCTGCCATGCTGACCGATGCCTTCCGTGACTGCCAGGATGGAATACACATCAGGTACAGGAACTGACAGCAGGCTGTTCAACCTCAGGCGCCTGCAAGCTGTTACAAAGGTGAAGGAGACCATCATCAGAGATTTCTTGTTTGCTGATGACTGCGCCCTCAACGCCAGCGCAGAGCAGAAAATGCAGCTTTAAATGGACTGCTTCTCACAGGCCTGTGACGACTTTGGTTTCTCCAATAGCACCAAAAAAGTCTGAAGTTATGTACCAGCCCGCGCCTGGAAAGCCCTACCAGGAACCACACATCACGGTGAAGGGGCAGAACCTACAGGCAGTCGACAGCTTTACCTATCTGGGTAGTACACTCTCGCGAGTGGTGAACATTGACGCTGAGGTCAACAACAGGATTGCCAAGGCCAGCGCTGCCTTTGGGCGACTCCGTGGGAATGTTTGGGAGCGGAGGGGACTCAGCCTTACCACCAAGCTGAAGGTCTACCGTGCAGTGGTACTCTATGCCAGTGAGACCTGGACTTGTCTGCAGCAGACATGCCAAACAGCTCAACCACATTCACTTGAGCTGCCTACGCAGACTCCTTCACATCAGGTGGCAGGACAAAATTCCCGACACAGAGGTCTTGGAACGGGTCGGAATCCCCAGCGTACACACCCTCCTACGGAAAGCCCAGGCCAGATGGGCAGGCCATGTCGTCAGAATGCCAGAAAGTCGACTGTCAAAACAGCTTCTGTATGGGGAACTGTGTGGGGAACTGTATGGGGAACTGTGTCAGGGCAAGCGCTCAGTAGGAGGACAGAAGAAACGGTTTAAGGACTGCCTCAAAGTGTCCCTCAAAGACTTGGACATCAACCTCAGCACTTGGGAGTCTCTTGCTCTGGACCGTCCAACCTGGCGTAGCAAGCTCACCACAGGAGCCCGTGCAGCAGAGAACAGACGCACTGCAGAGGCCCAGAGGAAATGCACCGCGCGCAAGGCCCGGGCTACCTCCACTTCCACTGCAGCAGCCATCCACTTGTGTCCTACGTGTGGGCGTGCCTTCCGGGCCCGGATTGGCCTCATCAGTCACTTCAGGACCCACAGTCACCAATCCTCCAACTGAAAGTGAAGTCATGGTCATCTTCGAACCCGAAGGACGAACAACAACAACAACACAGCGCATTGTGTCACTCCATCAGTACTACCCCGCATAGTGTCACTCCATCAGTACTACCCCCACATTGTGTCACTCCATCAGTGCACCGCCCAGTGTGTCACTCCATCAGTACTACTGCGCAGTGTGTCACTTCATCAATACAACTCCAAAGTGTGTCACTCCATCTGTACCAACCCAGTGTGTTAATCCACCATTACTACCATACATTTTGTCACTCCATCAGTTCCACTGCACAGTGTGTCACTCCATCAGTAATGCCCCACAGCGTGTCACGTCGTCACTAAAACCCACAGTATGCCATTACATCATTACAAACACACATGTTCACACCCTCAAACACAGTCAAACACGCACACACACATAGCCGCGCACGAAGACACACACAATCTCTCAAATGCAATCACAAACAATCAAATATACTCTCACACATTCTCACATACAATCACACGTACACATGCACTCACACTAACAGATATTCACACGCACTAGCACGAAGAGACACGCACTCATTCGCACACACTTACACACGAACACATTCTCTGACAACACCATCATATACTCTCCCACACATGCACACACACACACACACACACACACACACACACACACACACACACACACACACACTATCAAAGAATTACATGCTCAAACACACTGACAAACTCATATCCCACATATTCTCTCACATTCTAACAAACAGCCACACACACGCACAGACGCAAACACTGTCCTTCACAAACCCACATGCACTCTCCCACTCAGAGACACAGATACATTCAATGGCACTTGCATCCACACTTACTAATGCTCACACACTCACACGCACACTCACGCACTCGCACAGACACACACACACACACACACACAAATATAGGCACTCTTACATACTCAACCGCTCTCTCACACGCAGACCCGCATGCACACATGCACATTTTGGGATTGAGTGTATCCTTGGATGGTCGCGTCGAGCAGCGCAGCGCAGCGTGGCCGGGAGTGTTCCCGGTGACCGGGGCCAAGCCCCTCAGTCGGCCCGTGTCGACCCGGCTCGCCCACCGCGGATGGCGATGAGAACCGCGCCTCGGGAGCGAGGTGGGAGCCGCGAGGAACCGCAGAGAGCGAGGTGGACCGTCGGAGAGCGAGGAGCGCCGCCGAGAACGAAGGGGCGACCCGCGGTGCGGCGGCAGGCAGGAGAGAGATCTATCCGGCCAACGTTTGTAACTTTGTCGGCGTCAAAATGTGGCGACACTTTTATATCGCCTAGGTGAGGTCTTCTACATGATGTTACCGGGTTGTCTGCAAAACTAAGCATTTCACTCTACCTGGGTACGTGATAATAAGGTATCACTGAATCATTGAAATTCCTGCAACCGCATACACTAACGCATACACACACACACCGACTCATGTGCACAATCTCACACATTCACACTCGCATACACGTACTAGCACACTCTTGCATGGACTCGCACACTCACACTGTCACACACAATCAATATCCAATGCGAGTCAGGCTACACCTCTGGAGAAATCTAGTTGAGTATGTCAGTTCAGTGCAGTTTATTGTCACGTGTACCGAGGTACCGTGAAAAGCTTTTGTTGCGTGCTACCCAGTCAATGGAAACAAAATACTTCATTACAGTCGATCCATTTACAGAGTATAGATACATGATAAGGGGATAACATTCAGTGCGAGGTAAAGCCTGCAAAATCCGATCGAGGATAGTCCGAGGATCAACAAAGAGGTAGATAGTAGTTCAGCATTGCTTTCTGGTTGTGGTGGGATGATTCCGTTGCCTGATAACAGCTGGGAAGACGCTGTCCCTGAAACTGGAGGTGTGCATTTTCACATTTCTGTGCATTTTGCCTGATGGGACAGAGGAGAAGCAGGAGTGGCAATGGTGCGACTCGTCCTTGATTATGCTGCTGGCCTTGCCGAGGCAGCGTGGTTTATAAATTGAGTCAATATATGGGAGGTTGGTTTGTGTGATGGTCTGGACAATTCGCAGCAATTTCTTGCGTTGTTGTATGGAGCTGTTCCCAAACCAAGCTGTGATGCATCTTGATAAAATACTTTCTATGGTGCATCTGTCGAAGTTGGTGAGAGTTGTAGAGGGCACGCTGAACTGGCTAAGCCTGCCAAGGACATGGATGGGTGAAGTTCGGTTCGAGACCCTTCTTCAGACTGATTGTGGTGGGAAGCTGGAGAAGGCTGGAACAGCAGGACAAAGCGAGTTGAATGATGAGTGGGTGAATACCGTTTTCATAGTTAGGTGGTTGAGACCAGAGGTTAAAAGATAAAAGTTGCGAGATAAGGATTGAGCAGGTTGGAATTATAAAGAGAGAGGAGGGAATATCGGTTGAAGATGGAGGTGGAGGGGATTAACAAGTGCGAGTCCGCGTGAAGGAAGAATAGAGCGAGGGAAGAGCGTGAAGTTGCACGTTAGTTACCTGGCATTTGCTAATGTTCATACCATTAGGTTGCAAGGTTCCCAAGCGGACTATGAAGCGGCGTTCTTTCTGTTTTAATGTAACCTCTCTGGCGCTGGTGGAGGCCCAGGACAGAAAGGTCAGTGTGCGAGGGGGAGTTACAATGGCTTGCAACAGGGAGATACGGCAAGCCTTAGCAGAACGAGGGTGAGTGTTCGACAAAAAACGGTCGCCGAGTCTCCATTTCACCACGCCGATGTAAAGGAGGCCATACCTGGAACACCACATGCAGTAGATGAGATTAGAGGAGGTGCAGGTGAACATCTGTCTCACCTGGAAGGGCTTCTCGAGCGTGAGGGAGGGGGTTTAGGGACAGCTGTTACATCCCATGGTGGCTAACCGTTTTAACTGCACTTGCCAAGAAAGGCTTTGGAAAGAGAAGTGATGGTAAGTGATGGAGAGGTGAGGAAATGGATAGAGAAATAGGTCGTACAAAGATAAAAGGGAGAGATAGGGGAGAAGACGAATGAAGAGGTGGAGGGAGAGTGAACGATCAAAGGGAGAGTGGGAAAAATGAGGAGAGAGGGGAGTTCAGAGCGAGTGGGTTGGCAAAAGGGGGAGAGGGAAGCATTAGAGAGATACAGGGAGAAGGAGGGAGAGATGCAGTAAGAGTGGGAGGGGAGAGAGGTTGGCAGAGAGCGGTCGGCACAGAGAGGGAGAATAGAGAGTGTAGGGGAGAGAGTAACAGTTCAGAGAGAGAATAGCAGTAAAGATGGAGAGAGAGAGAAAGAGAGGAGGGAGAGATGTTGCATCATTCGCCGTGTGTTCTACTTTTAAGACAATTCCGAGGCGGCAATGGTTCTGTTCACTGAGTGTCGTGAGTCTTTGGGTCGTTCCTCCTCAGAGGTGATGAAGGTAGAGAATGTTGTTGTCCCAAGGCAAAGCCAGATCCATTCGAGGCAAGCAAGGACTAAATGCTTACTAGGGGTCGCCGGGAGTGTGGGGTTGAGGTTACAATCAGTTCAGCCGCGATCACATTGAGTGTTAAAACAGAGTGGACGGGCCATTTTAGTCTGATGTGATCTGTTGAACTAATTCATCACGCTGTGGACAAAGGCTGTCCAGTCCACCTTTAAACTGGGCACCAGAAGCATTGAGACGGTCCCTTAAATTTGGGATTGCCTTGCTGAGTGAAGGAAATCAGATAAACAACACGAGGTGGAGAGTTGGACCACATGGAGTTTGAACCAATATCCCCTTTGCTGGAAAAATGCCGCACCCAATTTCCATCCCTCAGTATCGCCACAATTCCCAGTCTTTGGAGTTTCTCAATCAATTCCCTGAATAAATCACGACCTGTCTCAGCAGGGATTTCACTTGGCTGATGTCATCTGTTTGCGAATCATTTCAAAAGCTCTATTTTTAATTCTGTTGAAACTTCACTGTCCCGGTGGAGACGGAAAATGGTATAAAATCTCCGGGAATGTTCTGCCCCGGCATTTCATTCCGAGAGATTACCGGTAGTTCACGGGGACACGTCGCTGGTCAGAGAACATGTGGGAAAAGCTTCTGGAATATTACGCCGTGGAGAAAATCTTGTACGTGATCATTGCTGCCGTTGGAGTCCCTGGTAAGTGAACAGAACAATTCAAGATTTATAACTCCGTCCGTTAACCGGTGTTGACATGATTCTGATCGTGTTACAATATTCCTAACTGATGATCGTTGTACAAGAATATGTGAAGTATATCAATCCTCTAAATGAAATATCTTTGAATTAACGCTGTGATTTTTCTCATTTTCAGACAGCCGAAACTAACCCTCTCTTTCTCCCACTGCCGGGACCCACTAGAATGTTGTTCTTGCCTTCAGTGGGACCTTGCCCAGAGTTGTCCCAGTGCTCGGGACAGGCAGCTCTCCGGGACGGTGTGACTGGGAATGGGTTTACATTGTGAAGTTCACTGTGTCTGAGTTATTGATCAGAGTGAACACCCGCTCCTGTGGACACGTCTCGCTGTGGAGTCTGTCACAGTCGGATTCCTCCACCTGTTGGTCAATAATTGGATCGATCTCCTGAACCAGTGGCCGCGGATCTACCGGCGTGTGTTGTTACCGAACTGAGGAATGAATCCATTAACGGAGCCACTCTGCTGCCGGATCCTAAGTTGTCCCTGCCTTCCCTCTGGAACCCTCCTCGTCCCCATCAGATGCCGAGTTCCCAGAGCCCTGGTTAAACGCGGCCGGTCACGGTTAAGTCTGTGAAACCGGCCCCATCAGAGACTGTTAGCGGTGTTAACTGTAGACAGGACCATTCCGCCTATTGTAGCGGGCGGCTGCTCGTTCCCTCCCCGCCCTTTACCCCTCCCGTCGCCTTATCTCCTCTCACCTGAAGCAGGCAGGTCGGGCACAGTCGGAGCCGGGTCTGACATTGTTAAACCTGCAGCCGCGCACCGACTCCAACACTCCTGATCTCCAGCTGAAAGTGGAGCCGGTGTTCAGCCCCGGAGACCGTGTTCAGTAATGCCCAGTGTCCGCTCCCCTTCTCTTTCCGCAGTGAATTTAGTGGCGATTGTGATCCTGTCCCGGGGAAAGTGCGGCCTCTCCACCTGCACCACTCGCTACCTGGTGGCCATGGCAGCGGCCGATCTACTCACCCTGATCACCGAGGTCATTTTGTATTGGATCCGTTCCCATTACTTTTATTGGAGTTTCCTGTCCCTCACCCCTGTGTGCAGTGTTAACGAAGTACTGAGCTGTTCAGCTACAGACTGTTCTGTCTGGTTCACCGTCACTTTCACCTTTGATCGCTTTGTCGCCATTTGTTGCCAGAAGCTGAAAACTAAATATTGCACCGGGAAAACTGCGGCTGCGGTTCTCGCAACAGCCGGCGTTCTGCTGTGTCTGAAAAACGTTCCCCGCTACTTCACACGGGAACCCCGGACAATCATCGACAATGTCCCGTGGGGCTGTGCCACGGTGGACAGTGTTTACACTGACCCCGGGTGGGTGGCATTTGACTGGATCGACACGGTTTTAACTCCGCTCCTCCCTTTCGCTGTGATCCTGCTGCTCAACGCTCTGACAGTCCGGCACATTTTAGTGGCCAGTCGGGTCCGTCAGGGGCTGAGGGGTGAGAGCAAGGGGGAGAAGCGCAGTGACCCGGAGATGGAGAGCAGGAGGAGGTCTGTGGTTTTACTCTTCACCATCTCCGGCAGCTTCATCCTCCTGTGGATGACGCTGGTTGTAAACTTCGTCTATTATCAGATCACAGGGATTGGAGCTGATGGGAATGATTCCCAATATATCTTTAACAACGTCGGGATGTTGCTGAGGAATCTCAGCTGCTGCACCAACACATTTATTTACGCGGCGACCCAGTCCAAGTTCAGGGAGCAGGTGAAGAGCGCGGTGAAATATCCGCTCACCTCAGCGCTGCGGCTCATTAATAAACCCGCGCCCTGAGCGCATCCCAGAGGGCGGCCGCAGTCTCTCCACTCCGGGCTCCGGCTCCTCACATTCACCGCCGCATCTTCCAGCTGTCAGTCCCGGGCGGATGATCCCATCGCCGGCCCCGCTCCGGGACCCCCAGCCCCTCACATTCACCCAATCGCCCCCTTGCTCAAAGATGCAGATTAAGCAGGAAAAATAACACCATTGCCTGTCATATATATTGATCATTTTTAATGACAGTCCCTGATCATTGAAGTGTTTATTTCAGTATCTACCCCCTCATGCTCACCCCCCCCCCCCCTCCACACTGGGGACCGGTCAGGGGTAGGGTGGGGTGGACTCTCTCTCTCTCTCCCTCTCTCTCTCTCTCTCTCTCTCTCTCTCTCTCCCCCTCCCTCCCTCCCTCCCTCTCCCTCCCTCCCTCCCTCCCTCCCTCTCCCTCCCTCCCTCCCTCCCTCCCTCCCTCCCTCCCTCCCTCCCTCCCTCCCTCTCTCTCTCTCCCCCCTCTCTCTCTCTCCCCCTCTCTCTCTCCCCCTCTCCCCCCTCTCTCTCTCTCCCCCCCTCTCTCTCTCTCCCCCCCCTCTCTCTCTCTCCCCCCTCTCTCTCCCCCCTCTCTCTCTCTCCCCCCTCTCTCTCTCTCTCTCCCCCCCTCTCTCTCTCCCCCCCTCTCTCTCCCCTCTCCCTCTCCCCTCTCCCTCTCCCCTCTCCCTCTCCCCTCTCCCTCTCCCCTCTCCCTCCCCCCTCTCCCTCCCCCCTCTCCCTCCCCCCCCCCTCTCCCTCCCCCTCTCTCCCTCCCCCTCTCTCCCTCCCCCTCTCTCCCTCCCCCTCTCTCCCTCCCCCTCTCTCCCTCCCCCCTCTCTCTCTCCCTCCCCCCCTCTCTCTCCCCCCCTCTCTCTCTCCCCCCTCTCTCTCCCCCCCTCTCTCTCTCTCTCACCCTCTCTCTCTCCCCCCCTCTCTCTCCCCCCCTCTCTCCCTCTTTCCCCCCCTCTCTCTCTCCCCCCCCTCTCTCTCTCTCCCCCTCTCTCTCTCCCCCCCTCTCTCTCTCTCCCTCTCTCTCTCCCCCCCTCTCTCTCCCCCCTCTCTCTCCCCCCCTCTCTCTCTCCCCCCTCTCTCTCTCCCCCCCTCTCTCTCCCCCCCTCTCTCTCCCCCCCTCTCTCTCCCCCCTCTCTCTCTCCCCCCCTCTCTCTCCCCCGCTCTCTCCCCCCCTCTTTCTCTCTCTCCACCCTCTCTCTCTCCCCCCTCTCTCTCCCCCCTCTCTCTCCCCCCCTCTCTCTCTCCCCCCTCTCTCTCCCCCCCTCTCTCTCTGCCCCCCCATCTCTCTCTCCCCCCCTCTCTCTTAATACCCCAGAACAGCTGCAATTTTGCTTTAATGCAAGGCCTGCGCAGGAGCCTTCAATGTTGTTTGAACCGTACACCAATAAAGATTTTAATGCGTTGCATCAGTTGCATTTAACATTTGAGTGGTTTTGCATGATTATTGCAATTAATTTTATTGCATTAAACATCCCAGGAGGCTGCAATATTTCTTTAATGCAAGGCCATCACTGCATTTAACTTTGCAGCAGTCTGCAATGTTATCATAATACGATGCATTAGTTGCATTGAACATTTGAGAGATTTTGCATGATTATTACAATGATTTTAATGCGTTTAATACCCCAGAACAGCTGCAATTTTGCTTTAATGCAAGGCCTGTGCTGCATTTAACATTGCAGGAGCCTGCAAAGTTGTTCTAATGTGTTGCATTAATTGCATTTAACATTTGAGAGGTTTTGCAAAATTATTGCAATTAATTTTATTGCATTTAACATCCCAGGGGGTTGCAATATTGCTTTAATGCAACTCCAGCGCTGCATTTAACAATGCAGCAGCCTGCAAAGTTATCCTAATGCGATGCATCAATTGCATTTAACATTTGAGCGGTTTTGCATGATTATTGCAACAGACCCAAACACAAACCCAAACCCAAACACAAACTCAAACACAAACCCAAACACAGACCCAAACACAGACTCAAACACAGACTCAAACACAGACCCAAACACAGACTCAAACACACCCAAACACAGACCCAAACACAAACCCAAACATAAACCCAAACACAAACCCAAACACAAACCCAAACACAAACCCAAACACAGACCCAAACACAGACTCAAACACAGACCCAAACACACATCCACACACAGACCCACACACATCAGACACACTTCCCGGAAGCACTTCCAAATGCCAGATAGTCTCCTCCCTGCCCTGGAGGTTCCGCTACGTGCCGGGGGTAGTAAATACAATAATAATACTATAGTAATAATAATTAATATTATTAATAATAATAAGAATTAATCAAAGATTGATTGATCGATCGGTGGGTGGGTGGATGGATGTCAGGAGGAACCGTACACCAATAAAGATTTTAATGCGTTGCATCAGTTGCATTTAACATTTGAGTGGTTTTGCATGATTATTGCAATTAATTTTATTGCATTAAACATCCCAGGAGGCTGCAATATTTCTTTAATGCAAGGCCATCACTGCATTTAACTTTGCAGCAGTCTGCAATGTTATCATAATACGATGCATTAGTTGCATTGAACATTTGAGAGATTTTGCATGATTATTACAATGATTTTAATGCGTTTAATACCCCAGAACAGCTGCAATTTTGCTTTAATGCAAGGCCTGTGCTGCATTTAACATTGCAGGAGCCTGCAAAGTTGTTCTAATGCATTAATTGCATTTAACATTTGAGAGGTTTTTCAAAATTATTACAATTAATTTTATTGCATTTAACATCCCAGGCGTTGCAATATTGCTTTAATGCAACGCCAGCGCTGCATTTAACAATGCAGCAGCCTGCAAAGTTATCCTAATAAGATGCATTAGTCGCATTTAACATTTGAGAGGTTTTGCAGGATTATTATTGCATTTCACATCGCAGGGTGTTGCAATATTTCTTTAATGCAAGGCGATCACTGCATTTA